>NC_056735.1:531270469-531425469 GCF_019279795.1 Protopterus annectens | reverse complement strand
TCAGTGGAGGCCCGGGGAGAAAAGCTCCACAGTTAAAATAAAAAGACAGTAGTTACATTGGATTACATAACAATTAACAATTTAACATAGCAACTACTTACAACATATTTACAGATGAAGAACATATTACATCAGTAGACAACTAGAATCTTTATCTGTGAAGTACATAACAGACATTAACAAATGTTACAATAAGAAGTTCCTGCTGTATAATAAGTACTAGTCATATGAGCATCTGAGCTTGGTATAATCAAGGTAGTTAGTGGAGTGGAAAGAAAGGTAGTGGTTGGATGGGGTGGGTGATATTAGAGTGGGAGTTGCAAGGGCATAACCAGCATGTTTTTAGGTGTGCTTTTAGTAAAGTTTTGAAGTAGGTGCATGATGGTATGGAGGTAATTGTGAGTGGGAGGGAGGTCCATAATTTGGCTATGGTGCAAGAGAATAGTGCTTCACCAGCAGAGTTATTGGCTTTAGTGATCTGCAAGTGATTTTTGTTGCTTGATCTTAGTGGACTGGTGGTGCGATAGGGTTGGAGTAGATTCTGGACAGATGGGACATTTAGTGGATGGTTTACTAATTTGTGGGTGAGTGAGAGTTGACACCACTGAAGGAGTTGAGGGAGTTCAAGCCAGCCCAGTTCAGCAAGTGAGAGACAGTGGTGACTACGGTAGGATGCCCCTGTGGCGAATTTGGCAATTTTGTTGTAGCAGGTCTCTAGCTTGTTTAGATCACATTGCCTTAGGTTGGTATATATTGGAGAGGCATAAAGTAGGGTGGAGATAAGGTGGGAATTAGCTATTGAAATCTTTGCTGCTTTGGTGAGAAGTTGCTTATTTCTGTATAACGCTCCTAGTTTTTTTTGGACTTTTTTATGGTCATGGATATGTGAATGTCAAATTTTAGTTTATTGTCTATTTACACTCCTAGAAATTTAGTGTGTTCAGTTGGGTATATAGTGGTGTTGTCTTTTGCTGTGATGTTAAAGGGAGAGTTGTTTTGAGTATGTTTGGTTCGTTGGAAGATGAGTAGTTTAGTTTTGTTTGGGTTGAGTACTAATTGGGCATCGGATAACCAAGTTTCAACAGAGGAAAAGGCTTCCTGTGCGACTTTTTGCAGTTTGGGTAGGGACCGGTCTGAGCAGATGATGGTTGAGTCATCTGCATATTGTATGAGTGTGCCATGTTTGGTGGCAGAGGCTAGATTATTGGTGTAAATAGAGAAGAGTAGTGGTCCAAGGATGGATCCTTGGGGAACCCCTATGGAGACAGATAGTTGGGGAGATATGTCATTCTGCCATACAACGGATTGTTGGCGGTCAGACAGGTAACTCTGAAACCAGTTGGTGACTGATTGAGAAAAGGATAGGTTATTGAGGACAGAGGTAAGTTGTTTGTGTGGGACCATGCCAAATGCTTTAGATAGGTCTAGGAAAGTAGCAGAGGATAGATAGCCATTGTTTTTATGCTGAATGATAGTGTAAGGAAAGGAGAGTAAGGCAGTGGTGGTGCTATGGTTTGGTCAGAAACCATGTAGAGTATTGGAAAGGAGGTTGTTAGTAAGGAGGTAGTCTGAGAGCTGAGAGTGTATGCATCTCTCTAGTATTTTGGAGAGTGGAGAGAGAATAGCAGTAATTGGTTAGTTCTGTGGGGGTCCGCCTTTGTGAAGGGGAATTATATGTGACACTTTCCACAGTGTGGGAACGTAACTTTCTGACAGAGATCGGTTAATCAAGATGGATACTGGGTAGGCCAGAGCATCAGCTGCAATTTTTAGGTATTCACTTGGGAGGTTGTCTGCTGCTAATTTGGTGGGTTTAAGTTTAGTTAAGAGTTTTTTATGTTGGAGGTAGGTACAGGAGAAAAAGGGAAGGCAGTGGGGAGATTACTAGTTGAAGGTGTGGGTTGGAGGGGAGGGGGGGTTGTGTTGTTTAACTAGTGATAGTACAGTTTGTGTGAAGTGTGTGTTGAATGAGGTAGCAATATTTTCTGAGGAGTGAGGGATGTTAGGAGAAGGGGTACTGACTTTATCTGGGTGGAGGATGGCGTTTATGGAGGACCAGAATTATTTGGGGGTGTGTTGTGAGGAATCTAGGGCAGACTGGTAGTATTGGAATTTGTCCTGTTTTATTAACTTTTTGACTCTATTGTGTAGTTTTAGGAATTTCTGTCTAGTTGAGGGGGGTTTGGTTTTGCACCATTGCTCCCAGGCTTTATCCCTGTTTTTCATTTCTGACTTAGTGGTTTTCTGTAGCCATGGGAGGGTTGTGCTTTAGTTCTGGAAAGTTTTATGGGGGCATGGTAATTAAGGATGGTCAGGAAGGTAGTATTAAAAAATTCAACTGTGTCATCAAGAATGAGGTACTTTAGAGGATGCCAGTTACATTCTTTGAGGGATGAGATGAATGTGAGTGGGTTAAAGTTTAGTTTTTTATGTATTTGATGGTAGATGACAGGTTTAGCTTGGTATAGGTTTTTTTGAGTAGGAATGTTGGGGAGTGATCACTGAGGCTATCTGATAAACAGCTTGTTATATATGACTGGGGGCTCTTACTGACTAGTATCCAATCCAAGGTAGTGTGCTTGCTGGAGTTTTTATTTATCCTGGTTGGCGACTGGACTAGTTGGGTGAAGCCTTGAAGGTTTACATGATGGGTTGGATGGTTGCCAGAACAGGATTGCCAGTCAATATTGAAATCATCTAAAATGATAGTTTCTTGGGGAAGATGGTGGGTAGACCAGCTGAGGAGGTTTTCTAGTGGAGGGAAGTTTTGGCCAGGTGGGAAGTAGCATCCAATTATGTTGATGGTTTTGTTTTGGTTTATTTTGAGGGTGGTATATATTATTTCTTCATTGTCTATTTGAGGAGCTGATGATTTTAAGATCTGGATGTTTAGATGCTGTTTAAATATTATAGCTATACCGCCTCCTTTCTTGTTTAGCTGGTCTACTCTTAGTATGCCGTAACCTGTAGGGAGTATTTGCTCACTGGTAATGTGAGGTTTTAGCCAGGTTTCTGTCAGGATGACTATATCTGGGGAGTGCAAGTCTATGGTGGCATGGAGTTCATGGACTTTGTTGGATATACTTCTAATATTTAGGCTTAGTAGAAGGAATTCACTTGTCTTTCTATTGGCTCTAATATGGGAGAAGTTGTGGTTTCTAGTCTGATTATGAGGATTGGGGTTGTGGATGGTAGGGCCAGGGTTGGGGTGGATGTCTCCACTTAGGGCTAGTTTTGATATGCATGAGGTTATTAATTTTCTCAGTTTTTGAATGTGTTTGTTTATAAGGGAAACTTTATGATTGTGCTCTGTGGGTAATAGGTATGGTGGGAGGGTTACTATGTTAAGTTGTATGGATGCTTTATGTTTGAGTAATATAGTTGGTAGAATATGTGGGGGGTGCATAGGGATGGTTCTTGAGTTGGTGGGAGGGGAGCTGAGTGAGGGTGAGACATGAGTGGTGGTGTGAGTAGTAGTACAGTAGTAGTGGTTGAGTGGGGGAATGATGGAGCTTTGGTAGGATGTAAGATATGCAAGGAGAGTGCATGCAGTGAGCATAGGTAAGGTATGCGTGTACATGTTAGTTGAGGAGGTGTGATAATAGTGGGAAGATGGAGAAGATAGTGTTGGGTTAGCGCTGTGGTTGGCTATTGGAAAGATAGGAGGGGTTTGTGTGTGTAATAAAGGTGGGACCACTGGGGTGGGAGGGAATAGGGGACAGGGTGGGCAGTGAAGCAGGTAGAGACACTGTTAGTTTCCCTTATGAAGGGGCTGGAAACAATCAGTTAACAGAGTTAACTGATAAATGAACATATGATAGTGAAAGGGGTGGTTGTAGTTTTAAAAATGGTGCCTGCCACAGGTAATATTTATTAACTTTGGGATTGTCTTAAGGTAATAAACAGGGAAGGAGGAGGGGAGAACAAGGGTGTGAGCAGGCAGTTCTTTGTACTGCTGCTAATGAGCCAAAGCAAAGACAAGTTTGTGTTTAAGAAACAATCACAATTGACCAAGGACTGCTCTGAAACTGTAAGTTATTTCTTAACCATTTCTCAGGTGGAAAAACAGGATAACTTTGTATCAGTAGGCTACTGTGGTCTCAGTTTAAATTAACAAACACACAGTATTGATCAGTGATGGATACTATTTGCTAACAGAAGGGAATAAGAGAGAAAGTGGAAGATGAATGCGTGTGTGTGGGAGGGGGGGCTGCTTACAAGCCAAAGCAGAGTGTTCTCCAGGGGAAAATAAATATTGGCTCAAACAGGTAGACACATACTCAAAGTTAACTTTAGCTGTTTGCAGACAATTCAGACCCAGACTGCACTTTTCTTATAAGAATGATAAAGGTGGTACCGCAGTTGAATACTTAAGAGTGGTGTTAGGTCTAGAAAAGAAGAATACAGAGTGGAGTAAGCACTTTTGAGGTGGTAAATATATATTATAAAGATTACAAAAAACAAACTCATCAAATAGCTATTGCATGCAGGAAAATGTCTTGAACCAACTACTAGTATATGCAGATAATGAGCCAATTGGAAAAACATCTGTTAGAAGAAACCTCAGACAGTTATGCAGTCACAGATAAAAATATAGCAAGCAGCAATCTGTCATGGTTCTCTAATGTGATTCTATCCACCAGTAACAGCACAATTATATATAAATAATTAGACACTAGTATGAGCTGTCTACACACAACACAATTACATGAATAACATTAGTGAACAAGGTGCAGCTATGCAAACAGCCATACTATTATACTAAAAACAACTTGGTGCAGACAACATGCTAGCATGCCATAGTAACTTCCAATAATAAAGCATAAATCATATTAGATGTCTAACACAATTCAACATAAACATATGCAGTTGTAAAATGTCTAACACAATTCAAAATAAATAGGCATTTACAGTTGTAAAACACTTACTGGAGAGACACTGAGCTCCTCATGGGGCCTGTATCAGAGTGGATTGCAGTTTTAAAAATGGTGCCTGCCACAGGTAATATTTATTAACTTTGGGATTGTCTTAAGGTAATAAACAGGGAAGGAGGAGGGGAGAATAAGGGTGTGAGCAGGCATTTCTTTGTACTGCTGCTAATGAGCCAAAGCAAAGACAAGCTTGTGTTTAAGAAACAATCACAATTGACCAAGGACTGCTCTGAAACTGTAAGTCATTTCTTAACCATTTCTCAGGTGGAAAAACAGGATAACCTTGTATCAGTAGGCTATTGTGGTCTCAGTTTAAATTAACAAACAAACAGTATTGATCAGTTATGGATACTATTTGCTAACAGAAGGAAATAAGAGAGAAAGTGGAAGATGTGTGTGTGTGTGTGTGTGTGTGTGTGTGTGTGTGTGTGTGTGTGTGGCAGTGGGTGGGGAGGCTGCTTACAAGCCAAAAAAGAGTGCTCTCCAGTTGCTCCAGCTGCTGTTATGCAGTGATCACATTCACTACAGAGCTTATAGGGCTGACATGTGTCCAAAGGTATTCTAAGGTGAAGGACATCAGCAGGACTGCTAAAGTAGGGCACTGGGAAGTGTTTTAGGTGGGGAAGTCCACATTTGCTAGAACTGAAAATAGAACCCCTGCTTATCAAATTAGTTATACTATACTGTCACATAGTCCTTGCACGTGCTATGGAGCTTATAGAGTTGGAGCTGTCTAAAGGTGCTTCTAAGGGGAATGACATCAGCAGGACTAATAAAATAGGGCACTGGGAAGTGTGGTGGGTGGGAATGGCCTAAAACTGTTTCACCTACAAACACATACACACACACACACACACACACACACACACACACACACACACACACACACACACACACACACACACACACACACACACACACACACACACACACACACACACACACACACACACACACACACACTCTCTCTTACATTTGCTAGGACTGAGATTAGAACCCCTACCTATTTAGTTATTTGTCCTATAGTATTGCGCAGTTATTGAATGCACTACAGAGCTTATAGGGCTGACAAGTGTCCAATGGTACTTTTAAGGTGAAAGACATCAGCAGATCTTGTGAAGTAGGGCAATGGGATGTGTACTGAGTGGGAATGGCCTCTTAATACTTAAACCTACAGACACACACACACACACACACACACACACACACACACACACACACACACACACACACACACACACACACACACACACACATATATATGTCTGTGTATCACACACAACAAATGCAGATATATCACATATGTGTCACCTACAGCTAGCTGAGGGTAATCCTATCTGATGGGTGTGTGAAGAGACAGTTAAGGTGTACATAGCTATCTGTATGCAAAGACATATATGCACAATACAGTTATATAGTCCGATGTGGGTTCCAACAATGGCTGTGATTCTCTAAGTGTAGGAGCATGCCCAATATGACCTTCTATAGTAAGAGTGAGACTCTATTCCAGGGATAGTTGTACTCTGGTCTGGAGTTGTCTGTGCTACAGCTATACCTCTCAAAAGTAAATAGGAAGTTGCTAGGGGTACAGAGTTTGTTTTAGCAGATGTTTTCTGACATATCTAATGTATGACACTGGAATCTATTGTGTCATTACCTAGTGACAGACATCCTCAGATCATCACAAAGCTTTACCGGAGAAATACAATATGTATGATGCACAAACCAATATTATGACCCCCAACTATAGACATTCTTGCCCAAAACGTTCAGTTGAGAGGTGTGGTTACAGCTGATTGACTGATAGAGCTGTGTAAATAGCCCAGCAACTTGGTGATATACTGGTTGGGGATTTCCTGCTCGTGTGGTATTCTTCTTACATATCCTGGTGTGGCCATGCCTCTCAACTGTACAGTTTTTGGCAGATTATGCAGATGTTTGTCTAGAGGTTTTGTCCAGTCTACATAAACTTGTGTTTTTATGGCAAGTTAATTGCAAATAATTAAAGACTGACATTACAAAATAATGACAGATATTAGTGTCTCAGACTTCATAACCTTCAGACAATTCCTCCTAATGCAAAACTCATTACTCTTCCATCTTTCTCGGTTTGTAAGAGCAATATTTACAACATGTGTCTATCATTGGGCATTTGTCCCAGTTTTATTTATGACATTGTCCAGATGTGTTGCTGTCAGAGGTTGAGAGGTATGGGTGTAGTTACAAAGTGCATGCTACTGTGCAGAAATGTCCATTATTTGTGTAGTATATTTCACATAGCACTGTGACTTCCAAGTATGTCAGTGGCAGAGCAGTACAGAATAATGTGGTGAACCACTGACAGACAGTTGTGTATAGGTTGATAGGTTGCTATGACATTAGTAGGGTATTGACCTTGAAGCCCTTATAACCCAGGCAGATGAGTGAGTAGCCCATGTTAAGACATGTCAGCACACAGAGCCCCTGTCCAGCAGGGACACAGGTGGAATCACAATACTGTATTTTGTGTTTCCCATGCACTTATACAGGGAGTACATCACTAGGGGTATTGAGGCACTTGGCTTGATGTGGACAGGGAGTGTATTCCACAGATGGGGGAGTGTGTGGGACACGTATCTGTCACACCAACAAGCCACCCTGATATCACAGACCAGATCGATGCTGTGCCTACAGGTTGATTGAGTGGGCCTTGACTTCCAGATGTGCAATAGTCCCATCAAGGCCGGGTCTGAACTGCTTTGTATGCCAGACAGGGGTCACCTCAGCAGAGTCTGTATGGAACTGGGTAGAGGGACAGTGCTGTTAGTCTATCTGTGTAGGGTAGGTGTTTGGGGTTTGCGGTAAGGCCTTTAGTGTTTGCAAGACTCTTGTGTGTGGAGTCTGCATGGTCTGTGGTGTGTAGTGTGTAGGTTTGTGGAGTTCACATGTGTTTTTGCCTCTGAGGTGTCCTTTGTTGGGGTTTTTGTTTTGTTGCGGACCTCCAATTACTTGGGTGTGTGTTGTGTATTTGCAGGTGATGCTTACTGACTCCATACACTGCATGGCACCTATATTACTGCACAATTTGTTCTGGTATGCACATTTTCCATTTGTCTGGCCAGTGGTTCCTCTTCCCCTTATGTGTGTCTCCTTGCCCTTCTGTAATCCAGTCACAGGTATCGCCCACAGTGGCTGCTATGTATTTGTAATTCTGATGTGAGTGGGTTAATGCCGTAACATCACACACAAGGTTATGGACTTCAAACCTCTGAGTGTACTTATTTAACAGGTTGTCCATCATTGCACCCCTACATTTGCTGTGGTCCTCAGATGGTTTCTGTTGATATATGTTATTATGAGGCTACACATTAGCCTAGCTGTCAAACCATCACAGACTGATATCTGGACAGGCCCATATATGACAGTCAGAGAAAGGCCCACACATGGGGACAGGGTATTAATACTGTTCTGCCAAACATAGACAGTTGGTAAAAAAGTTTGGTATTTGCTTGCTTTCAGTTATGGGTATGACATGTGCTTCCCCACTGTCTGCCATTGATGTTTTGACATGACCCTTTCTTGTTTTGCAAATAGTTGGCAGGCAAATGCAATGTTAGGACAAGCAGAACAGATATACAAGGCATACTTGTGCTCCTTCTGCGAGTCATTCCAGGGGTATGGATGTTGGCCAGTGACATGTTGTCAGTGCTGACACAGTAAGTTGTCAGCCTTTTATAACCTGGCAGTACACTGACCTTCAGGTACCTGCTGTCCTACTAAGTACCATACCTCCTAATATTTTAGAGCCAGACATCTGGACAAAGCCATACGTAATTTGGGGACAAAGGCCTACATCTAGGGACCATTGTTAACTATTGGCCTTACAAACCTAGAAAGTTGACCCAATAACAGGTTTTGCATTAGCATACATTTTCCTAAAGTGTATGAAGTCTGAAACTACAATCTGACATTATTTTCTGACTTTAGTCTTTTGTGATTTGCCAATGATTTGCCACAAAACCACAGTTTCATGATAAAGAGACCATAGATATGATGCAAACCTCTGGAAAGTTTTTACAGTTGAGGAGTATGCTAGGCAAGGTGTAGGTTACACTGAGCTGTGTACTGTCCATGTGTGTGGTCGCCTTTCCCTCACCTGTCCAACTTTCTTGCAGTAACAGATATTGACATCTGGACAGTGTTTGCCTCCTACCATAGCTGTATTTGACATGCAGAATAGTTGGCACTGCAGTTCTTGAAACATGGACCCTGTCAACCACAGTACTGTACCTAGGCCACTAAGACACGACAGCCAGGAGTAAGTGCAGGTTACATACTGACAGTATTGACCACACATATATATAGCTCATTGACACCTGCATATTGTGGATATGCAACAAGTTATCAAGTTGATTGGGACAGCTCTGGGAATTTTTGCTCTGCTGGTAATACCTTACAAGCATTACTGTTACGGCATTTCTATGGGAACATGGGTGTGGGGGGCACACCTGTCAACTGTCCACATTTGCACAGTCTGTGCTGATGTTCCCTTTACATTTTGGTTTCCTTTAGTGTAGTATTGTGCCTGTCTTGGAGACTATAGGTATATTACTAAAGACCACAGTTTACATTGTAATGGCAGACATTTGGGTTTCAGACTTCTTACCCTTCAGAGCCTTGCTGCAACTGCAAGACCTGCTGTGATATTACTGTGTAAGTCTGTTTGGGAATATTTCATCATTATACCCATTTGTGGGCCTTTGCTAGACATTTCTTTATGTTTTTCTATGGTTGGCTTGCTGGGTGAGTCTGACAGGTGAATTTGGGACCACCACATTGACATCCATGCATGTGACCTATGACCCCCAGTTAGTTATCCTCCCACAAATACTGTGGTAAGATTTGTCACCTAGGTGACTACTGCATACTATGGATAAGCCAGTATTGGGCAAACATTTCCTGTTGTCCCTCATAGCTGTCAATTGTCTGCTGCTATCCCGGTAGGCCACCTCATTCCCTTGCATGCATGCATGCAGCAATACCATAGCTATGCTACCATAATGTATTACTCCATTCATTTATTGTTAAGAAGACTGACTTACCTTGTGCCTACAGCAGTTGTGAGGATGGTGCTTGAGGGCTGGCTCTGTCAGATGCATGCAGCACACAGCCTATACATGGTAAGATACAGGTAGTGTGATGTGTGTGGCATCAATTTTTCTGTGTGTGTGAGTCAGAGAGAGGTGTCAGTCCCTGGGTCTCTACAATATCAGTGTGTGTGCTATGTGTTCCCTCTTTGACAAGGCCTGGGCATACTGGGCACACTTCCATCTGCCTACAGGACCAGGCTCAGGGGGCTCCTACTTCAAGTCCCCATGTACCTGTGGGGGCCTTGGCAATGGTGGGGATCTGTGTGGGCCTTCCCTGTGATGTTTCTGCCTCAGCTGTTTCCACAGGATCAATTGTGTAGCATGGCACATACCATGAACATGTGTGCACATGTGGCTGGAGATTACTACAGGGCTTCATCAGATATGTCAAGGCAGTAGAACCATGACTTGAACATTGCAAACACATGCTCTGTAATATTCCTGGTTTGTGCATATTCTTCATTATGGTGTCATCAATGTGTGTGTGTGTGTGTGTGTGTGTGTGTGTGTGTGTGTGTGTGTGTGTGTGTGTGTGTGTGTGTGTGTGTGTGTGTGTGTGTGTATGTGTGTGTGTGTGTGTATGTGTGTGCATTTCTGATGGGTGTCATCATCCATGGCTCCAGTGCATAGTCAGCATATCCCACCAGATGGCCATATGGGATGTCCTTCCTGGCAAATGCCTGGTATAGCTGTGAGGCATGCCAGAATTGGGAGTCGTGATAACTACCAGGGCTGCCAGCACACACATTCAAGATAATGCCCTGTGCATTGCACACGACCTGGCAGTTGTTTGGAGTGATAGCCCTTGTGGTTGATATAGAGTCTAGTGTCTTCACCAGGTGGTGCCTTCATGTGGAAGTGCATGCAGTCTATGGCACTCAGTACCTCTGGGTAGTCTGCTACATGGAGGAAGAGACACATATTACTGGTCCTCTCCTCAAGGTGTTGGGGAAATATATGTGGTCACCTACATGTGTTCACATGACATCCAGGAACTGGTGGAGTGCCCTGGATGAAGATGCCTGTGAGACCCCTATGATGTCCCCAGTAGGTGTTTGGAAGGTACCTGCATCTAGTATTCTTAAGGCTACACATACCTTGTTTCAACTAGGATGGGTTCCCCTCTGTTGGCTCTGGGTCTGAGATGAGGCTGGTACAGCTCGCTGAGTTGCTGAAGTAAGTCCCTGCTCACCCCATAGCGCTCTAGTATCTCCAGATCATGTAGCCCCTGATAGGTTTCCCTGGGTCTGAACACTCTTGTCCTCCTCAGTCTGGGATCATTGTCAGCATTATCCTCCTCACCACCCTGAGTATCTAGCATATACTGATGTAGCAAAGCAACAGCAGCCCCTAACATTATTTTTTCAGTTAAAATTCCTCTTAGTGTGTACACCAATGGTGCAGAGTTTGTGGAAAAAACAGACTAAAAGCTGTTTGCATAGTTTATACTGGTGTGCTGCAGATGCTGCCTGTGTGATTGGCTGACTATGATATGTTTCACCTGCCAGCTAGATTATTTGCACTTGAGTGACTTTATTCTGCTATTTCCCATTTATTTTCTTCCCATTTCCACTCCTTCTAAGCCCTGCGGCACTCTGTACAAACCCGCTGCTCAAATGTAAACACTTCTGCTAGTTCCTGTTGTTTTTTTTTTTTTTTATTTCCATTGTGTTTAAGCCCTGTGACTCACCACGCAAACCTGTGTAGCTATAGTAAATAGTATTGAGCAGAAAGGGCTCTCCCAAGGATGTGAACATGCTCAGCATTTCTTGAACTAGCTGAAACACACCCCCTTGCTTAGTTGTGCTTAGCTGAGTACAAATAGAGGCCAGGGAGCTCCAATGTGCTTAGACCAAGCATGACACATCCCCTTTTCATGTCAGCTGCTTCTCCTGCTTACACTACATCATTATAGCTCCTACACAGTTAGGTGCAGGCAGACGGGTTCCTATCAGATAGTCGAACTTCTGCAAGTTTGAACCTCATATGGTCGAGACCATAAGTTCGAATTTGCAGAAGTTTGAGCGTTCCAATAGAAATTTCTGTAAGGGGAGGTTTCTGTTTTGTTCAACATGGTGCAATCTCTTAGTTGGTATATTTAAGTAGCGGAGGTGTGGGGGGCTGCAGCCTCCCATGTGGGGTGTGCAGGGGGGCTTGACACCATGCTTACAACAGTTTATTTTGTTTTCTTTTCTTTTTTTGTTTTTTATCCATAGACAAAGTTTTTTTAACTTTGAACAGGATGGTTCAAACATTCCATGTTCAAAGTTATTAAACTTTGACTATGTGATATAGACCCCAGGCGGACATAGTCTCCCATTCTTCTATTCAATAAATTTAGCTCATTTGCATACCCCACTGGCTTAGTCCCTTGTTACACCACTACACTGGAGCCTATCTCCTTAACTACCAGTGTTACCTGTTATTATTTTGGTCCTGCATTCTACCCACTATAATGGCAAAATTAATATTTCACATAAAATTGTCTTTTTACATTTTTTTTATTTTCTGCACAATCTTGTTTGTGTTCCACTGCACTCTGCTTAAATATTTGAAATTGACCCAAAAAAATAAAGTTTGATTTTTATAAATTTGAAATGTTTTTGCATGCCAGTGGCCATGTTTTTGGCCATTTGCATGCCTAATGCTCATAATACTTGCTTTACTTTGAGCTGTCATGCCCCCATTTTGATTTTTGCAGAAATGTACACAGTTAGTAACTGTATACATTTCTGCAGTGGACACTGCTCTGACATGGATGCAAATCTGCTTAATAAATCGCTAATTCACCTAATTTGCATGGTTTTCACCAGTAAATGAGGTAATTAGCATAGTTCCCCATACTAAAGGGGTGGCGCGTAAGCCACAAAATATATATAGGCTTGTAAAATGCCCTCGGGCAGATAGTATTCAGTGGTGTCCATGTCAGAT
Source organism: Protopterus annectens (assembly GCF_019279795.1). NCBI lineage: Eukaryota > Metazoa > Chordata > Ceratodontiformes > Protopteridae > Protopterus > Protopterus annectens. The sequence goes on along the minus strand of NC_056735.1, from coordinate 531,412,478 downwards.
TAGTGCTGGAAGGCTCATGCACACCCCCAGCCTTGCTTACTGGATAGCTTGGCAGCCATATTCCATGCACTAGCTGCTACACTATTCTGACATGGAGAATTGGCTTTAATGAATCCCAGCCACTGTCTGTGTATTGCTGCATGTTTGCCCTGTGTATATTGTCATTGAGTAGTCCATTCTTCAGTTCCTTCTTAAATGTTACACTATGAGAGTATAATATTCAAACTTGCGTTTGGGGCCCGGGTTGTGGCTGAATGTAGTCCATGGACCCAGTCTTCTTACTCAGTTAACAAATGATAAATAAAAATCAAAATAAAATAAATTGTGACATATTCTGTGCAAATAATCTCATGTAGTTTACATCTCCCCATAGAGCCACTAATTGTATCTCATTGTATGCACTCATGATATCTACAATTTGAAAGACAGATGATCATTGTGATCCATAGTATCAGTGATAATATCTTCACTGTTCTTACACAAGTTTCATTACATTAAGGAAATTTTTCCATACATTTTTCCAGACATTTATAACTTTGTGTAACTATTCAGTGTCCTGTAATATCAAATCTAGCCAAAGTTATTCATATGTGCTAATCCTTAGTTATGTATTTTTTTTCCTTTCTTCACCCTGTTGTAATTTCAGATGTTAGTGAATACACCTTCATGATCCAGTTCCCTTTATTTGCTTCTCTTTTAAGTAGAACTCTCTTTTTTGCCATGTTTCCTCCATTAATATAATGTTCACATTATCCTAACAGATGCAGCTTTTTATACTTTCAGAATAAGGCAACTGGCATTTCGGTCATATCCACTTATTATGCAGAAGACTATGCACCCCACATTTATTATGCTACATACTTTGTTGCTTTGTTGCCATTGCCTGATTTGTTGCTCTTCATTCAAGACTATTAACTCTGGTTCTTTTTGGCTGATTGTAACCATTCATTAGACAGTTGCTACACTGTGGTCACCCTGAAAAGAAGTCTTTTTCAGTGTCTCCTAATCCCCAGTCTATAAAATATTCTCAGGTGTTAGATTATGCCTTTGTAGTATGCTAAGACTTTTCTCCACAACTACCAGTTCTCCTCTCTTTTTCCAGAGCTAAGATTTAGTGCCATCCATTATTACGACTTTACTTCCTCCTTCCCTGATTGTTCCCCTCCAAGAATGCTACATGAATGCTATAAGCAAATAATACTGTAACTGTTGCTTCATCCACTCATTGCAAATGTCATAACCAGTCTTATCATCCTTCCACTGACTCTTTTTTAATACTATCGACATTTAATGTTGTTGGTATAGCTCTGCTTATCTCATTGGTTTCATGACAAATGGTAAAGCAGCTGCTGTACATTTTAAGCTCATCTTATGCACCCCTTTCCCCCATACATAAAAAAAATATATTGAATGACAACAGAAAATCCTCCCTGAACCACATAATTTTTTCAGTCTTTCCTCCGTCTCCTTCTCTTAAGTTGTCTAGCAGATAGTCACTGTTCAGTTCTCAAGTTGATTCAGACAAATATCTTGACCTCTTTGGTCTCTTTCTCACTACTGTCGGTTTCAGTTTTTCATTTCTTCTCTCTTTTTATCCCCTCTACTCCTACTCCAGTCTCTTCATTGCTTGGATCTTTCTTTTTACAACAGTACTGCTGCTTCCTTCCTGTTTTCTTTTAACTCTATGTGCTATCCATTATGATCTGATTCTTACCATTATTAATCTGAATAGTTGGTCCATCAATTTCATGACTGTCTTTGCCCTTCTTAATAAAGGGTGACGCTCTCCGATAGTTTCCTTCCTCTGGTCACTCCATCTTTTTTTTCAAGTCTGCAGGGGAACTATGCTAACAATTGTTTCTACTAAAGTGCATTTCAATATCTAGCCTGCAAACTAGCCTCTCTTTTGAAATATGTGGTCTCTTCTGGGTTACAGAACTCAAAGCACTTGCTACACACAGGTACATGGCAAAGTTGGTCTATTTTCTGTCCTGTCCTTTCATTAAATGCATTGCTTTATGCCATGTTTTTTTTGTTTGTTTGTTTTTGCCAAAGTATCTTCTCAGCTTTTCCTTCAAAACAGTCTGTGGCACATGTATAATTTTCATATTCACACTTTTTGATTTTTTCACATAGGCAATATAAATTTAGTTTCATCGTCTCTGTGTACTTGGACATTTCAGAGAATAAACTTGCTTATTATTCATTTATGCTGTTACTATTTATGATGTTCCTTGACCTCTCTTTTTCAACACTGATCCTAGCAGTTTAAAATAATTATCCTGCTGATAAAGCTGCACTATTTTTAAATGTTGCTGACACCACTTTCTAATGGGTTGTGTTACTGTTTCTTGTTGATATTTCAGGAATATGAAAAGAAGAAGAATCATAGTCAACACTAAAGTGGGTCTGAGAATACAGAAATCATAAATAAGAAATCTGAAGTGCAAGTGCATAAGTTTATTTGGTCATTTTCCTTAATAATCTAAAATTAGCCAGCAGAGAATGCTTACTTAGCCTGCTTAGTCTAGAAATTATTTTACCTAAAGGGCAAGACAAAATTCCTTGTACCACTTGCATTAGTTTATGAGTATGCATTTGTTGCTGCTCACCTCAGCACTCTGAGTCATATTTGGCTAAAAGAAAATTCAATGAAACTAATTGCCTGAGTGCATGACCCCTCAAGACAAATAATGTAGAAAGTAAAATGTAAAACAAAAAAATATGTGTGTGGCTGCCATGCATGTTAGAAGTGAAACTTCTGTAATGAATTGCAAAAATATACTTATTTGGATAAGCGTGCGTGCATGTGCGTGTGTTCATTTTTACACTTTATTACAGATGTTTCACTGCTAACATGAGTGGCGGCCACGCACATTTTTTTTTAGTATTATTCCTGGTATTACTTGATGAAATCTATTAATATGTTTGTGTACAGGTAAGTATGATTATTGGGCAATTGCACAATTGCACTATTCTATGTACTTATTTGGATAAGCGTGTGTGTGTGTGTGTATGTGTGTGTGTGTGTGTGTGTGTGTGTGTGTGTGTGTGTGTGTGTGTGTGTGTGTGTGTGTGTTTCTTATGCTTAGTCAAACACTCTGCTTATGCTATGCTGAAGAGGTCATAACAAGGCCGAAATATGCATATCCATGGCTAGTGGGGTTTGGCTTTATTGGCCTGAAATTGTCCATTAAAACAACTTCAAATGTAAAAGTCATGGGCAATCAGAATCACCATATACTTGAAACACCTGATGTTCATAAGCTCATTTGCATATATCCCATGTGCCTCTGTTACAGGAGGTTTGGGAGGTTACTCATTGGAAGTTCTAGCTTGGCTGAAGTTTTCATTTAGATTTTCTTTTTGCTATTACTCAATGACATTTATTACTATGTTTGTGTGCAGGTAAGTGTGATTATTGGGCAATGACACAATTCAATGTACTTATTTGGATAAGTGCGTGTGTGTGTGTGTGTGTGTGTGTGTGTGTGTGTGTGTGTGTGTGTGTGTGTGTGTGTGTGTTCATTTTTACACCTTATTACAGAAGTTTCACTGCTAACATGAGTGGCGGCCATGCACAATTTTTTAAAGTATTATTCCTGCTATTACTTGATGAAATTTATTAATATGTTTGTGTGCAGGTGAGTGTCATTATTGGGCAATTACAAGACTAGTAATAGTAGATTTATATCCAAGGATGGCTGGAGATGTAGAATTAGAATAAATTTCAGTGACTATTGCTCCTCTTTGCTACAAATGTCTACACATATTCTGTCAGAACATTTACAACTTAACCCCATGATGGCTGAGCTTGAAACCTGGATTTCTGCCTACTAGATGGATGACATTGTTTAACTAAGACTTGATTTAAGATATTTTTTCTTGGTCATGCTTTGTTGGTTTTATTCTTGTCTTTCTAGGGTACTAAAATGATGAAGATGAATACCTGAAAAGCTATATTATATCAAGCATGTAAAATTCAATATCCCACTGTTAATGGCAGGCAGGTGTAATGAGGTTACCACCAAAATTACTTTTGCCTGTTCCAAACCTCTACTGATGTGATACACTTTTATCAAATATAATTTTATGCCATCTAGGTTTCTCCTAGTTGATGCAGCTTGCAAGCAAACCGAAATTGGAAGTGAGATGCAACACTTCACCAACATCATCATCATCATCAGTCCGGTTTTCATGCCAAGAAAGAGCACTACAGATGTGATGTTTGCTCTGAGAGTGTTGATGGAGAAGTACAGAGAAGGTCAGAAGGAGTTGCATTGTGTTTTTATAGACTTAGAGAAAGCATATGACAGATTGCCTAGACAGGAGTTGTGATATTGCATGAGGAAGCTGGGAGTGTCAGAGAAGTATGTAAGAGTGGTACAGGATATGTACAAGGGTAGTGTGACAGCGGAGAGGTCTGCAGTGGGAGTGATGGATGCGTTTAAGGTGGAGGTGGGATTACATCAAGGATCAGCTCTGAACCCTTTCTTATTTGCAATGGTGATGGACAGGTTGACAGACGAGATCAGACAGGAGACCCCATGGACTATGATGTTTGCAGGTGACATTGTGATCTGTATTGAGAGTAGGGAACAGGTGGAGGAGACCCTGGAGAGATGGAGATATGCTCTAGAGAGAAGAAGAATGAAGGTCAGCAGGACTAAGACAGAATATATGTGTGTGAATGAGAGGGAGGATAGAGGAATGGTGAGGATGCAAGGAGTAGAGGTGGTGAAGGTGGATGAGTTTAAATACTTGGGATCAATAGTTCAGAGTAATGGTGAGTGTGGAAGAGAGGTGAAGAAGAGATTACAGGCAGGATGGAGTGGGTGGAGAAGAGTGTCATTAGTGATTTGTGACAGATGAGTACCAGTAAGAGTGAAAGGGAACGTCTACAAGAGGGTAGTGAGACCAGCTATGTTATATGGGTTGGAGACAGTGGCATTGACAAAAAGGCAGGAGTTAGAGCTGGATGTGGCAGAGTTAAAGATGTTAAGATTTGCACTGGGTGTGACAAGGGTGGACAGGATCAGGAATAATTATATTAGAGGGTCAGCCCAGTTTGGAAGGTTTGGAGACAAAGCCAGAGAGGCAAGATTATGTTGGTCTGGACATGTGCTGAGGAGGGATGCTGAGTATATTGGGAAAAGGATGCTAAGGATGAAGCTACCAGGTAACAGGAAAAGAGGAAGGCCTAAGATAAGGTTTATGGATGTGGTGAGAGAGGACATGCAGGTGGTTGGTATGACAGAGCAAGATGCAGTGGACAGGAAGAAATGGAAACAGGTGATCTGCTGTGGCGACCCCTAATGGGAACAGCCAAAAGAAGATGATGATGATGATCATCATCATCATCATCAGTCCCCTTTTACCCATTTTCTACATGCCTAAGAAACAGTCCAGACTAAGAATAAGGGAAGATAACTAATTCAGATGATCAAGTATATTTTCTTTATAACAAGGACATTTTTTTAGATCTTTAGTTCCTTTCAGGTTCTACGTCATCCTAACAAGAACATGTAAATTAAATGGCAATAGCCCTGTCAAATGCATCATCCTAAGAAGTACATTTGGGTGAATAGTGCTATTTCTTCATCCTAATAAGGGAGTTTTTGAGTCTTCTAGTTCATCTTTTTGTACTCTGTCATCCTAATAGGGACATTTAAAATTAAAGGATGCTTAAGTGATCACTCTTGTAATTGCATCCTAATAAGGACATTTTTAGTCTTATAGATAAAGTTCAACAAAATCTCTGGAATCCAAACCAGAGTGTCAAGTCTTTCATTCCTTGGCTTCATCAGGTCTGCTAGCATCAGTTAAACGTATTACTATAAATCCCTAAAACATCATACTGCATGTGTTTTGGCTGCTGAAGTCACAGTTCATGTGCCTCTATATATCTGCTGGAGTCCTGCAGTACTCTCCAGCCACATGTACATATATGTTCACAGTATGTGCCATGCTACACAATATGGTCCTGTGGAAACAGCTGCAACAGGGTCAGCAAAGGGAAGGGATACACAGACCCCCCCCACCAGCGCCTAGGTCATCACAGCCACACTCACAGGAGGGCTCAGAGGATGAGCCCCATGATGATGTCCCTGTAGGCAGATGTAGGCATGCACAGTACACCCTGGTGTTCGCTAAGATACAATGCAAAGCACATTCACTGACAACCTAAGGCCATAGGGACTAACACCTTACTCCTGCTCACATACACATATTAAAATAATTGATGCCAGGTAATCCACACAACCTGTACCTATTCATGTATTGGCTATTTACTGCTTGCATCACATAAAGTCAGCCCTGAACTACAGGTCAGTCAACTGCTACATTCACAAGGTAAGTCTCTAAACTACACACTAGTTGTAAGGATCACTATAATATGGTATCGTATTTATGGATCTGCTGCTGTTATGCAAGGAAATATAGTGGGCTATTTGGACAGATGTAACATCCATATGGAACTATAGATACCCAGTCCAACAGTATGTGTTCCTTAATATTCACTAGCCCTAATGTGTGGAATATTAACAACATCAGGAAAAGGAGATGTTAAACAGTGGTACACATGATATTTGGACAACTATCTACCCAAGCTGATCATGTGCTGCTGTTCCCCCACTCCAACACAAGAGAGCACCCATATAACTGCTTTAACAGAAAATCAGCTATGGTGTATCAGTGGACCATGCAATCTCAGGGCTGTAACATAGATAGCGCTCACACATTGTATGTCTCTCTTCATGCAGGATAACAATGTACATATTTATGCTGTTGATTGTGTGATGAATAACTCCTCTCTGTTTGGCAACCTGTGTGGCTCAGTGGACTATGGAAGCTAGCATGGATGATGGTTTGATGGTTCTAATCTGGAAGTACTCACATCTTTTGCATGTGAGGTAGTACTATGTTGGTGTTTTCACAGACCATCATACCTCTCAACCTCTTAGTGCAAGAAATCTAGACAAAGCCAGAAAGACTGAGGGACAAAGGGCCAAACACAGGGACAGATTTCAAATATTGTTCCCATAAACATAGAATGTTGCTGAAATTAAAGTTGTTGCATTATTACATATTTTCTGAAGGATATAAAGTCTGAAACACAAATGTTTGTATGTATTTAGTATAATGTAGTGATGTCAATATTCAATAATTCACCAGAAGGGACGTGGCTAAGATGCTGACTGACTAACAGCAGTTTACATCAGCTCTGCTATACTTTTTTCATTTCTGACAGGAAATTTCATTTTTAAAATATTACTTTCAGTTTTTTTTTCATCTGATATCATAAAGTTAAAGTTTTTTTTGTGGAGTAGTATCCAAAAAAGATTTTTTTCAAGCCTATAATTTCTTGTCGAAATTACTCTTGGAAGTACATTTCTTCAGTCATCAAAATGAGTCACACAAAAGGAATTTCTCAAGATTCTACTCTAAGGAAGGATATACAAGTTGTTCTTGCCATTATACAGGAGCTGTCTCTTAAGATGGATAAAATGGACAACAAAATTGAAAACTTTAAGGAAAACAGTGTTAGACAAATGGAGTAGATGCAAGAAACACTAACTGAATTAAAAAAAAAAACAGATCTCAGGGATAGAAGATGCCTTAAATGACTATGAAGGAAGACTGACAGAAGATGAAACAAAACACCCTGTTGCTTGAGAAAATTGAGGATTTAGAAAATAGATCCCTTAGAAACAATATCAGGATTTTTGGATTACCTGAAGACATTGAAAATGACAACATGATAAACTTCCTAACAACTTGACTACCTAAAGCCCTCGATCTCTCAGAAGCTATATCCTTTGGTACTGAGAGACCCCACAGATCTTTATCTGGTGCAGCTCCCTCCTCACAAAACTGTAACCTAAGATCTACTATTGTCAGATTTTTTTCTATACAAGACAAAGACCTGATCTTAAAGACAGCCTGGGCAAAATCAGCTATAAAAATCCAGGACCGAATAATAAGATTTGACAATGACTTCTCATCTGCAGTGATGACTAGAAGGAAAAATGTTCTACCATTAATAAAAGAACTTAAAAAACACCAGATAAAAGTCCATCTGCTCTTCCCAGCCAAAATGAAAATATTCCTTGCAGATGAAATGAAAATCTTTAAAGACCTGGAAAATGTTATACCTTTTTTTAAAATCAAAAGGTATTCTGGACAAGTTAGAAGAAATGGAATGGAGCAACAGTTCATTAAAGAGACAAGCAGAAAGAAATAACTGGAAGACTGGTGAAAAAAAAGAAGAAACTAAAGGAAAAATAACTTACTTTACTTATTTACACCTTTTACATACTTTTTTATGAGTATTACTATCTCTTATTTAGAAAAGCTCAGCAGTACAATATTATACAAAGCAAAAAAAAAAAGAACCTCAGACTCAATAATTATTAATCTATACAGCAAGGTAACTTTTAATATTTACTTTTATGTTTTATAACTCTATGTATATTTGTTTGATCTCTTATGTGTATAAATAGACAGGTGTGCTCATGTGGAGATATCCAACTTTTAACATACAAGGGGTATGCTTTCCTTCTTACTTTCTCTCACTCTTAAGGGGTTTATTGTCACCCTCTACTTCCTTGAGCTTAGATTAAAATAGAGTGAGGTAAGGAGACAATATGTATCAATGCCCCCCTCTAAAGTGTCATGCAATGATGATGATGGTAGGATAATGATTTCACAGTTGTTACTGGTTTGAATATGAGTTTAGAAGTTGTTTGTGTTAATTGAATCTTTATCCCTCCATGTAGTTGTTAACTTTTTTATTTTGATTTGTAACCATATATAGAAACAATGAATTGTTTATGGCAATATGCATTAGTCATATTAGGCATTTGCCATTCAAGCTATTGGCACAACCCTGTAGTTTAATGATTTGACCGTTTAATGGTAAGGTTGTGTTAGACTGGCTATTTATGTAATAGAACTGCTGTGTCGTTTGTTTAGACTACAAAAGGAGATCCGCTTATTGGTATTCTGTTTTTCCAGTTGCTAATTGATAAAATAGTTTATTTATATTATAGTGTGGTAATGGATTAGATGAGTGATAACTAGAGTGGAGTGCACTCTCATCGGGTGTTCAAGTTTGTCTTGGAGCTCTCTTTAATTGCTGGCAGTTGAGAGCAAAGCGCAAGCTGATCTAAAGAAGCTCTTACCTTTAGATACTGTTAACAATTGTGTTCCCGCCACAGGAACGAGAGCAAAAATGTTAATTCCTACAAGAAAATCCCATAGATGTTGCACACAAGATGACAGCCTCTTTCATGTGACCTATGAACCGAAAATACTGAGGGTATCCTAGATATGGCTTTTCTCTAGGGTTTCTTCTATGAATGGCTTGTCATGGCTGCATTAATTTGCAAAATAGATAATTTAAATAAAAATGAACATGACAGAAGAGTAACAGAGCTAATACTTTCATTAAAACTGTGATAAAACAGATGTTACCACATCCAGAAGTAAAACAGCATTATAAGTCAACATGGAACCACATTTTAACCTATGTCAACTACAGCACAGAAGGGGCACAACATTCTAATGTTATATATGGTCAATATACCGATTTCTGCAGAGTACAGAAAGGAGAAGAGGGGAGGGAAGTGGACTTAAGTAAAATAAAGTAACAGATGGTGGAGTTGAGTTAGTGGGAAACTATTACAATGTTAACTGGAAACAAACCTTTCAAATGAGTATTTGCATATACCATTAGATGAACGCTACTATTATCATTTCAAAACTGCTTAAAGAGTATGGCACGATTGTGGTGGATATTTACAGTGTTACTAATTTACTGCTTCTTAAAAGGAGACTGGGTCACTTGTGTTATTTTTGTCTACCTTAAAAGGAATCTGACCTATTTGTATTACTCTATTACTCTTGTCTACATGAGTAAAGAATTCAAGTCTACTGCCCAAGACTTACTCTTTGGTAAACTTTATGGAGTTAGATTTAGTGAATGACCTTTAAAACTCTTTAAAAGTTACCACACTTTTCTCAGTTATTTAGTTGGAAATGGTAAGATATGTCACATTGTAAGACCTTCTTCTCCACATAAAAGAATGTATGTAAGATGGATGAATGACATATTCAATATATTGTGGGTCAGGATTTGTTGCTGTAGTTTAATGAAGTCATCTTATTACATCCAAAAAGCACTACTTGTAAAGTAACAATGGTATTATACTTTTACACAAAATAACTAATCTATTATATGTTATTGTGGAGTGAGTGACCTTGCAATAATTTTAACCAAAAGTATGATGTAATTTTAGTAGTCATTCTGTATTGAACAATGACGTTTCTAATATAGAAATAAGTCTGTTTCACATTCAAGAACACCGTCCATTGAAAAGTATTACTTTCACCATTTTGGCATCTATTTATCATTAAACTATATGATGAAAAGTTTATTGAACATAAGCCAGACAAATATAGCATAAACCTTACCAATACTGTCTTATACATTATGCACTGGTGTGCAAACTTTGCTTTATAAAAGGTTTGTTTAATTTATATAATGCAGCATATACAAATACTATGATCAAACAGTTTGAAAAGTTGTAACAAGATACTTGATCACTCAGTTAACTTTTATGAAATATTAAGTTATATACCAAAAGCCATTTAAGAAAGGAGCCTCACTTATCTTCAACACATTAGGAATTAATGTAAGCCTCATGCTGTATAGATATATATGTAATAGTTTCATTCTCCATTTAACAAATAATAATAATAAATGTTACTGAGCTCATCACACATTTTAATGGCTATAATGAATAGCAAGTCTTTATAAATTGCTATAAATGTTATTATCTTTAACACTGGAGTAGCAACATATTTTTGTGAGTTGTTAATACCTGTAAACTAAGTGTGCTGTTTGTCCTATACAACTTCTCTTTATACAGAATAATACTGAACATTTGGTAACATTTAGAAATTTTGATTTTGGAAAAAAAATCCTTCAAACTCATTTAACTCACTATATGATTTAGAGAGAGAACCATCATTAGATTTTTATTAATTTGTGCAATTGACAATGAGAGCAATCACTGAGTTGCCAGCAGAGCGATGTTAGGATTTTGTGTGTGGGGGGTTGTTATTTTGGAATGGAAGGAGTTGCTTGCATTGTACTATTATTTGAGCAGGGAGTTTTAGACTCCAGGTGGGATAGGAGGGCTAGTGTAATGTTATTTTTGCATTTATTGAAAGTTATTTTAAGTTTTAAGGTGCATGCAAAAATCTGTCTTATAATCCTAATACATACAAGTTTAGCTCATATTTACAAAATCATTTATAAGTTACAAATAATTAGAGAAGTGATTATAAAAATGTATAAAAAGTATGAATTTCATGGAAAGAAGATTTAAGCCCATTGACTTACTTTATGACCCGTTTAAACTGTATATCATGGAATATTAATGGTCTAAACAATAGCTGTAAGAGGAGTAATCTATATAGATACTTAAGATTATTTAACTCCCAGATTAATTTTCTACAAGAGACTCACTTATTGCATTCTGATATTAATAGACTAAACCTCAAAATGTTTACTGTACTATCTAGCTCACACTATACTCAAAACAGATGAGGAATAACTATATTATGGAAAACACAGTACCTGTACCTAAAATAATCAATATTTACACAGGTGATAAAGGCTTAATGTGTTTAGTTACATTGGAAATCAATAAAAAATGCTACACACTTATACATTATATTTGTTCCTTGGGATAGATATAAGAAGTGTAAAGAAGCAATTAGAACAAATTATTAATCAATCTAAAGGTAGTCTTATAATAGCAGGAGATTTCAATTGTATAACAAAAGAGGAAGATTCTAAGTCCACAAAAGAAGAAAACTCTGCAGCAGCTAAAGAACTGAAAAAAATGCATTGATCTATTACAGCTTAAAGACATTCAAGAATACTTTGTTTCAGATTTGCTTTATTTCACACACTACTCTTACAGACATGGTACACAAGTAAGAATTGCTAGAATATACATATCTATAGATTTAAAAATAGTTTAGTTGGAGTAAAGACTGTAACATTCCCACTATCCAACTATAATGCTAACATTTCAGCTTATTCTAAAATAACATTTTAGGAATCCTATAAGACATATACCTGCATATTTAACCAATTTAAAAGAGTTTAAAGGATTTTTACAAAAATAAATTGAAATTTACTTAGAGTCTAATAATTCTCAAGATACTTCTAAGATATATATATATATATATATATATATATATATATATATATATATATATATATATATGGGATGCTATATGGCAGAAGCTTATCTTGGTACACATACAAGAGGAAGCAATGGGCTAAAGATTTATTAGAATTACAGGAACAAATAGATAAACTAAAACTCAATAGTCAAAGCATAAACTCAGACAAATTAAAACAGATAAATGAACTAAAAAACAAGTATCTAGATATTTTAAACCACAAAATAAAAATTAATTTAGAGAGAATAAAAATCATAAAACATACAGTTAATCCAAAGTATATGCATAAACTAGCTATAAAAAGTAAATTATATAATAAATATTAATGGACTCCATTGATCAAATAAAAAACTTCATAAAAAATACCAAGAAAAAACCTAAACATTATAGATAAACCTATTTCAATTTCTGAATTAAAGTCACATATTAAAAAGTTAAAAACAAATAAAGCTCCTGGCAATGATGGTATTATTCCTGAATTCTATAAATTAATGCCAAAAGAACCATCAAATATATTACTTGCTGTTTTTAATATGGTTAAAAACCTAGAAGCAGTCCCCCCTCCTAGAGTTATTCCCTCATTACCCCAATATTGAAAACAGATGAAGATCCAATAAAATTCTTGTCATATAGACCAATTTCATTGCTGAATATTGACTATAAACTATTTATGGCTATACGTACAGACAGAATAAAACAGTTTCTTCCCCTATTTATACATAATGATCAGGCAGGTTTCATACTGAATAGGAATGCTTATGATGATATTAAAAGAATATTGTCTCAAATCGATCTGGCCAATAAAACAAAATAAGGTTTACCAATTGTCAGTTTAGATATTAACTGTGCTTTTGACTCCGTAAATTGGAAGTATTTTTCATTAGTTCTACAGGAAATTAACTTCTCCCACAAATTTATATATTTCAACTCCCAAGCATATATTAAAATAGGACCATTTACATCAGAGTCAATAAAAATCACAAAAGGTACTAAACTAAGATGTCCTCTCTTGTCCTTGTTATTTACTCTAGCTTTTGAACCATTTGCAATCTAATAAGATCTCATAATGACATTAAATACGTTCTAAAAAGTAAAGATTTAATAGTCAAGATTCAACTATTTGCTGATGATGTTCTCTTGATTTTAAGAGATCAAAATAAATCTCTCATAACTCATTTTAACACAACAGAAGATTTTCAAAGAAAATTGGGTCTCAGTTTTAATGAAAATAAGACCAAAAGTCTATCTATAAATGTTAGTGATAAGGATATATGAGAAGATTTTAAGAAATACCTAGCAAAAGGACAATTAAAGCATTTAGGAATAGTTATTACAGAAAGCATTAAAAAGACAACAGATATCAATTATGAAACTGGCCTGCAAAATATAGAGAGCCTTATAAATAAATGGAACAAATACTTCTTTACCATGGATGATCTATTATCAAAATGATTATTCTCCCAAAAATTCTATACATAATACAATCCCTATTCTTACCCCACCCAAAACCATTATAAAGAAATTCAACATCTTAATCCAAAATTTTGTATGGTTTCCTAATAAGCCTAGAATAGCGCTAAATAATCATATCAGAGACTGGTCAAATGGAGGTATTAGTCTACCAGACGTAGAACTATACTGTATTGCTTCTGTCATTAAAACAATAATTCTATGGTCAAATCCCTATTACACGTCCAAATGGAAAGACATTTATGGACTATTTAACTCAAACTACTTTTTTGGAACCATCCCAATAAATTCATATCCTCTCATAACTCTATGTATTGGTTACTAAAAGAGGAATTTAGAAATAATTATAACTCTAAAATCAATTTGGACATTATTAATCTAATAATAAAAACATTGAGTACTTTTCTCCTCAAGAACCCAGCATATGAAGAATGGCTGTTTCCTATTTTCTCAATAGCTTATACACAAAGTAATATCATATTTTCTAATGAAATGATCATAAAAACTCTAAAAGAAAAAAGCATATTTATTGGTCTCAATTGCTGCATAAAGAGAATGCTCTATCAGCCCAATATATATATATATATATATATATGTATATATATATATATATATATATATATATATATATATATATATATATATATATATATTAGATAAGTTTAATGTAGATAAAGAACTATGGCTACACATCCTAAACTGTACACAGTATACTTAAAAAAGAATAGAGACTATGCAACCAACAGTTAAAAAGCACATTCCAAAATGTATTGACATTTTACAGATTCATATTCAACAATAAAATGAAGGAAACATATTATATAAAGCATATAAAACAATAAGAAAAAAAGAAAAATATGTTAAAGAATCATACTGGGATTATTTTAAAAACATAAACAAAAAAAAAACTAGTGATGAGGATAAACAATTACTTTTAAAATCACCCCAATTAACTACCCCTTCACTTAAATGGAAATTGTGCTCAGGGAAATTTATACATAGGTCATTTTATACACCTCATAAAATGGAAATCATATCCAACCATCCATACCCAACACTACAACCTGTGAGAGATGCACTTATATAGCCAAACTGGAATCAAAGCTGTCTTCACCCAAGACTGGACTAGACAGTCAAGAGGAGAAGGTAAACACTTGCACCACACCACACTCAGCACATAGTCCCTCCAAACCTACACCACAAAAACACACACATAGAAACATAAAACACACATCTACATTCACGGAGGCTCTCAGTAAAAACCTGCCCAAGCAACAGGGACCTCCAAAGTAGAAACACAAGCAACTTCCACCCCCCCCAACACAACCCAAATGACACATAGCCCACAAACTCAGTGTGCCACTCAACCACAGCCCATAAGGCATAACAACGTACCCAACACTCGAGTCATAGGTGACTCTATAGTCAGGCACACTGATGTTCCACTCACCAGGCTAAACAAGGAGAAAGTTACTGTCAGCTGCCTGTCAGGTGCCAGGATCCGCCACATAAAGCATGCACTCAGGTCACTGCACAACAAGTACAAATATGACTCTGTCATTGTCCATGTTGGTGTGAATGATCTGAGACGTACCTCTTTGGACTACATGAAAAGGGACATGGAGGAGTTGTCCGATCTTGGTGCCCAGGCAGGTATGACCCTAGCCCTGAGTAGCATCCTGCCATCACCCAGAATGATACCACAGTACAAGGACAAAATGATTGACTTCAACAATTGGCTAAGCTTCTGGTTTCATTCTAAGGGGATCCAGTATCTGTCTGCCTGGGATGACATGATCGACAAGCCATGATGCTTTGCACCTGTCGCCCCTGGGATTCTGGATACTGGCTAAGGCTCTAGCCACCCCTATAGTGCCTTTTTTAGGCAAGGTTCAAATGACAAATTCACCACCCTAACAGGTAGAGGCAAGAAGAATCTGAGGGTATTGCTACTCAATACTAGAAGTCTAAACCTCAAAATGCACTCTCTCGAGGCACTCCTTAAAATGGAGAACATCGACATCTGTGCAGTGACAGAGACCTGGTTCAAGGCTCCAGAGAGTACCCCTGCATTACCAGGCTATAATTCATACCACACCTTTCAGCCATCTAACCTGGACCGAAACACTAAAGGTGGAGGAGTGTCCATATTCATTAAGGATATCCACACCTCCAGGCTAGTTGCTCAGCATAATGCATCCGAGATTATCCAAGTGCAACTAACTCTGGGCAAGACCGCAATCCAAATTGTAGCTTGCTACAGATCCCCCACCATGCCCCAGGATTCCCACTCCTCATTTCTTAATACACTGGAAAGTATTAGGGTACAACCTAACACCCTAATAATGGGCGATTTCAACTACCCTACCATTAACTGGGAAAACTACTCATGTACCAACTCCTGTGCTCAAAGTTTTCTTGAATTCATAAATTCCAATGCCATGGATCAACTTATCCACACCCCCACCAGGGGCAGCAATATCCTAGACCTGGTTATTACCAACATGGGCAACCGGTGCTCCACACCAGAGGTCAATTCCTCGTTGGTCAGATCCGACCATAAGCTAATCACTCTAGACATCCACATCCCTCCCCCACCCCCCATTAGGGAAACCACAGTAAAAAATTTCTCCAAAGCCAACTTCACGCTTCTTAAGACAGAAGTGGCAAACTTCATGACACCCATGCTGACGGACAATAGAGGTATGACTGCTGAATCCTGCACAAATGCACTTTATAAGCACTACATGAGTGCATGGATCGTGCAATCCCTAACAGAACCAAGATGCTATCCTCTAAAAAAAGGAAGCCAATCTGGTGGTCCCCTGCCATAAGCAAACTCTACAACAGAAGAAAGAAAGAAACTGTTGCAAAAAAGAGTAAAATCCCATGAATGGAGAAACTCCCTGGTCAGCTTCAGTAAGAAGCTGAGATCCCTCATAAAATCCTCCAAAGCTAGTTATGAAAACAAAATCACCACTGACTCTAAAGACAACTACAAAGCATTCTATAGCTATGTCAAGAATCTCAATGGCAACACTCAGATCTTATCTGAGTTACAGCACAATGGCACTAAATATACAGAACCAACAGATATTGCCATCATCCTGGCAGATAGGTTCAGTGCTAACTTTACCCCTCTGTCATCCCCTAAAGGGCCTATCTCTATACCAGAAGAATGCAAAGTTCCTGATATTACGACTGCACAGGTAAAAAACACACTATCCAAAGCCAAGAACACAGCATCCATGGGACCTGACAACATCCCAGGCTGTGTTCTACATGAATTACAGAACAAACTGGCACCCCACCTAAGTACCATGTTCAATCATAGCCTTACCTCAGGCTATGTGCCCACTGAATGGCGTACAGTGACAGTTATCCCACTTCACAAAGGGGGAGCCACCACAGACCCCAGAAACTACCGCCCCATTAGCCTAACGAGCCTGGTCTGCAAGGCTATGGAGCGTATCATCATGGAACTTATAAACAATGACATTGATAATCTCTAAACTCAGGACCCCACCCAGTTTGGGTTTGTAAAAGGCAGATCATGTCTCCTAAACCTGATAGACTTCTTTGAAGCAGTCACCAAAGCCATAGATGAGGGTAAGGTGGTTCACACAGCCTATCTAGATCTCGCCAAGGCTTTTGACACCATCCTCCACTCTGGATTTATAGATAAACTCACTAAACTAGGTATAAATCCCTATGTCACAAGATAGGTTGCCAACTGGCTCACTGACAGAACCCACACTGTGAAAGTAGCAGCTCCAAATCCAGCTTCAGACCAGTGACAAGTGGAGTACCACAGGGTTCAGTCCTGGGTCCCCTCCTGTTTGGTATCTACTTCTCTGAAGTACAGGCCAACACAGAAGGTCTTTGGCTAATGAAGTTCGCAGATGACTGCAAACTAGAAGCCATAATCAAAACTCCAAAAGATGTGGACATCCTACAAAAGGGCCTTGCTGAGACAGATGCCTGGTGTCAAAGCCATGGCCTCAAGCTCAATGCCAAAAAGTGCATTGTCATTCCTTTTGGTAAAAACTCAGTACCCATGAACTACCACATAGGTGGTAGTCTACTTAACACTGAAAGTGTGATACGAGACCTTGGGACACAGGTGGACAGTAGTCTCTCCTTTGATAATCACATCACCACAGTAGTCAAGAAATCCTTCTATGTGGCACACCTGATCACAAAAGGTTTCTCATCCAGGAAAAAAGAGGTCATTGTTCCCCTCTACTCTTCACTCATTAGACCCATTATAGAGTACAATGCCCCTTTTGGTATGTACCTCACAAGACATCTACAACAACGGAAAGGCCACAGAAATACCTCACAAAGAGGATTACCGGCCTCAAAGAGATGCCCTATGCAGACCTCCCAAAAAAAACTGCAGCTTTACTCCATTGCATATCACCTCCTCAGAGGCGATCTCTGCCTAACACACAAAGCTATGTCAAACCCAGAGCTTTTAGACATGCTCCACTTAAAGAAACCCCAATCCGTATGAGCTACTTACTCTAGGGACCTAAACCTCGTCACCACAATAAACAGAACATGCTGGAGGGATAGATTCCTGTCCCAAAGACTTCCCATACTCTGGAACAAACTACCTATCTATATCAAACAAAGCTCCTCATTAGCACTGTTCAAGAAAAATCTTGATGATTATATGGGAGATAGGAAATTCACCCTGGGGATCACTTCTGTGGCTCTGCTCAACAGTGGCACAGGAAAATAATTTTCTTGGGTGGCGAAAGCCAGGGTACCTTTGGCTAGGCTTATATAGGCCCTAGGGCCAATATCCTAGTACCTAACTATGAACCTATGAACCTATAAAACTAAAATAATTTGCTGGAGATGTAAATTAGAAGGGAAAGCTGATTGGGGACATATATTCTTTGCATGTGTTGAAATTAAAACATATTGGGTAGAAAATTAATAATTTATTTCAGGCTTTCTTCTCTGATAAATTTACATTGACTAAATCCTTAGTTCTTTTTACTACTCCAATACCTGAATGTGTTGCAAAGGTGAAATATCCAATTTTGTGGAGTGTACTATCATTTGCTAGAAAAGTAATAGCAAGTAATTGGAAAAGTGATAATATCCCCTCCTTTAATGCATTTAGAAACATTGTTTCTGAAGTTAGTCACTGAAGATTATTACAGTAATAACTAGAACTACAAGAATCAGTTCCTCATACAATTCATGAAAAGGAATATGTGAACTGTTAAATAAACAATGAATGTTTAAAGGCAAAATATATGTAAATATTTATTCATATTTAATTGTGTGTTAACCGACACCCTGTGTAAATGGTTATTTTATTAGTTGTTTATATGTTTTTTCTGCTTTATTGATAAGAAAGTTATTTCATGTTCTATTATATTTTATATTAACATAGTTATTTCATTATTTATTATTGTTGGTTTAAAATACTAATAAAAAAATTATCAGAAAAAAATCACAAGAAGACCACAAATGTATGAGGAACAGACCAAGCATATGAGGCAAAACTCTGGACATTCTGTAAAAATCACGACAGTTGAGAGGTATGCAGATTGTTTGTCTGTTGGTGGTATAATATTACCAACTTCAGTCACATATTAAGTACAATACATAGCTGGGGAAAGCCGTGAACATTTTGAATGAAGTGCAGTACTGTCTGTAACATACAAAATCCTGGACTGGAGTACAGGTATGTGTGGTATGAAGTCACTTTATCAGTACTGATAGTCCCACTGGGCATGCCCAGTCACAGTTAAAATGAGTGCAATTATGTTGCCCTTTCATCAAAATGACCTTTTATGTATAAATGTCTATACATACAGACATATACGTAAACATATCCATCTATCACTATGTCTTTCTGACATGCATAGTATATCTATCGTTATGTAGTGTCAAATATATATATATATATATATATATATATATATATATATATATATATATAGTTACACATATTAAAATGATACATACACTCTCCCCATATATCAACATAACATATATACATAGCATACACACACACCCAGCTACAGTTATATATACATTCCTGTTATATACAGAAATATGTGTGTGGATGTCTGTATTGTCTGGCATACCCTAATAATGGTGAGTAAATCTTCAATATCACACAGCCATACCGTTGCTCAAAGGATCCAAACTAAGGGGTCAACAGTACATAATTCACTTACCTACAGAACCCTGTGGCTTCTGGATGCCACCATGTAGACAGACACAGGTGAGCATGTGCTGTAATGCATACTGTTGTGAACGCTTGTATGGACAGGGCACATTGCCCCTGCTCACAGGTTCACCTATGAAACTGCAAGCAGCCACATATGGCCATATTGACAACTGCAACTGCACACACACTGCTAGGATAAAAACAGTTATCTCACTACTAGGATACTAGATGCAGATAACAGTATGAAGAAATATCACTCTGCAGCCACAGATTCTGTTCAACACAAGCCTAGTTTATGTAATGCACAAGTACTATGCCTGCAATCACATATACAACAAATTTAATCTGTGATGCATGTGATAAGTACTGTGATCTATAGTGTATAAGACTAGATAGACAGGGCTTCTAATCTCACTCCAGCCCACATGGCATGTGTCTGTTTGTGTATATATTCCCCTGAAAAACAATGGACATGCTCTCGTGGGTTATACACCTGCAATGGTTATGCACTTTGTGGTCCTGTAACTTGCTCCTAGCTTCCAAACTGCCCTCTTCTAAAAGGCCTGATGATGTCAGCCACCTTAATACTACCAGCTGATAATGCAGGATCAGACATAAACTGTGGCATATGTAGTAAGAACTGTGGTCAATAATGCCTAATACTAGATAGGTAGGGTTTCTAATCTCACTGCAGCCCACGTGGTGCATGTGCATATAACCATATGATGTAACCTAGATATAGGTTGGGTAAGGTTTTGCAGTGTTTTATTTGTAGCAGGTGATGTGGCCCCCCAAAGGACTGACCATAACAAGGCCTGCTTATGTCATCAAGCATAATATCTCCAAAACTGATTTTACTAGCAGACATGAGGTGTGTTGCATGCAACACATACTGTGATCTGTAGTGTGTACCATTACATAAGTAAGTGTTTGCATCTATATAAAGCCAACTTGCAATACATGTGTGCCTTGGCTTGTCTTGTACACAGTGATTGAAAGTGGTGCTAGCCTCAAAGTAACCATGTTTGTGTGTGAGTCTGTTAGAGCATTGTACATCTAATTATGTAACCATAGGATGTTTGAAATTAACTAGAATGATGGCCACACAGTCCTTGCCATCATAGACATTGTCATACTCATAGTTACAGGATCAGCACATATTGCCACAGCCCAAGAGGGACACAGGCAGATGCCCTGTGTTGAGATGATGGCCACTCAGCCAGTGAGACAGATGACATGTGCAGAGGTGCACTGAGGTGCTCAGTATGCCATTAGGCAGGGTTCTGTTCCAAGGGTGTGTTTCAGTCTGCTAGACAAATCTATCTCACAAGTATGTAGTACTAACATCACATACTAGGTTAATGTCCTTAGAGTGAGTCATCCATCTACTATGCTATACAGCCAATACAACATCATACAACATAAGGTGCACAAATATATGTTTTGTACTCATTACAAATGCCAGCATACAGTATCTGTCAGTAACCACTACAAGTGGCATGGTGAGCCAACACTGCATTACACAAGTACATGTTAACTAATATTGTCACCCTGTGTATCAGATGCATAGCTTAATTCCCCTGCATCGATAGTGAGGAAGGCAGGGATGTGGCACAGGAATCATCACTTGCACAGGGTGTTGTGTGGGGGTGCAGGAGGCCTAGGCTGGCCCAAACGGTAGACATATGTGTGAGTCAGGCAGGGAGCATGTAAGATGGACCATGGAGAGGTGTTGTGTGTGTCTGTAGGTGACCTGCATTTGACAGTGGTGTGACAGTGTGTGCATGTACACAGTCAAGTTCAGTGCTAGCCCTACACGTGCATATGTTGGACAGCTTTGAGCTATACACGATACAGTTGACAGTTCACCATCTCCAGCACTAAACACGGGAACTGGCTCTGCCAGGAGTTGCACTGGGCACCTCCATGCCCAAGGTCAGAAGTGGTGCTAGTACCTGATGGTGACAACTGTCTGGACCACGAGCCCATGGCCTGCCATGTAGTGATGTGGACAGCACATTCCCATCTGTAACGCTGGATGTACTGCTACTACAGGAGCATGAGTGTGCATGGCCACATGGACTCAGCAGATGGGGTTGTTGACCTATGTCCATGGGTCTGACTCTCAACTCCCACCACACATTCCAGGACAGACAATGTGCAGTCCCAGACAGATACTGTCTCATCTCACCATCAGTCCACTGCATCAGTGAACTGATTTAGGGTGTCCCCAATATGGTGGAGGTAGTCACAGATGTCAGACTGTGCTGCATCCATAATCCTAAGCATATGTCTGGT
Source organism: Protopterus annectens (assembly GCF_019279795.1). Taxonomy (NCBI): domain Eukaryota; kingdom Metazoa; phylum Chordata; order Ceratodontiformes; family Protopteridae; genus Protopterus; species Protopterus annectens. The sequence goes on along the minus strand of NC_056735.1, from coordinate 531,390,250 downwards.
GTTTCATTCAGAACATGTTTGTGCCTCCATGACAGCCCAAAACATGCACCAAGTGACCTGTGATTTGACATCTGCAACAGGTGGTGGATGGACAGCAGGCCTCCCACAAGCATGCCTGTCAATCTGCCTGTCTGGAACCTCATCAGCTCTCTGGCTATGGCCGTTGTCTACACTCATTGGAACCATAGTTGACACCCTTTCCTGTTCAATGTCCTCACCCTCTGACTGTCCAATATCTGTGGCCTCCAGGGACGAGGTATATGTGGGCATACAGACTGTGTATGGTGACAATGGGGGCAGAGGAGGGATGTCTACCTCTGGGTACTCATGACAAATGCCAGCTTAAAGTATGTGTTGGTAACCACTACAGATTCAGCCTCCGACACCCCCACCTGTGCCTCACTGTGGCCACCATCATCAACAGAGTCTGAAGTGACATTCATATAAGGTTGTGTAGGGGACAGTCACTAACCCCCACATTAATAACTGCACTATTGTGTATGAAAAGCTGCCAAGACTCATAACAATGAAGACCCCCAACTGGATTAGTGGCCAAACAACTTTCTTCTCCTCTTTCATCCACAAAAGACTTCCTCAGAACAAAATGCAAATTCAACTCAGGACATTTATAACAATCACTTGAAGTAAATCAAGTAAAACATGACCAGAAATATTTACCTTTTTATTAATCAGTATGACCCACGGTGGTGGTGCTGCGGTAGCATTGTCGCCTCACAGTAAGACGCTGTCTGGTTCGATTCTCAGCTAGACCGTCTTCTGCATGGAGACATGCATGAATGGGTGTACCTTCATTGAAGGTTGTGCGTCAGGCCTGGCAAGCCAGTACATAAAAATCAACTGCCAATCGTTAGCGGACCGGAGTTCCACTGCGGCGATCCCTAACCGGGAAAAGCCGAAAGACACAAACAATTAATCAGTATGACACTATGCTTGAAAAAAACAGCACATAAAAACCAAGTATAACTCTCTTAAATACATAGAAATACACATTTCACTGCCCAATGTATTTACCTTCAGCCTGTTGTATTTTTAAAAGGCATTTTAGATTCCTTGCCTCATTTAAACTAGGTGACTTATCTGCTTTTAACTGTAACTGCCAAAGTGTGTCTGTTTGTTGAACTACACCCCTGTGACTACCCCTTCTAGAAACCTTAGGTACCTGTTCCAGACCAAAATTTAAAATCATCCTATGCTGTTTACACACATAGTTATGTTTACATAGGGCATTATTCTGGCCCTTAACCATACTAGAATATAGTTATTCCTTAACAAAGCAAATGTCATACTTACCAAGAACAGGACCTTGGCCTTGAGCAATACCTGATGGCCCTGTGAAATGTTGAGGGTGGGGTAATGTCAATACCACCAAATTTTGTAGCACAACAGTGTAATACATCCATATATCTCAGATTTACAGTAGCTACTATGTTACTTGTTGTATTGGTCACAATCTGAGTATAAGTGTACAACTGAGGTTACCCCCCCTAAAGAACAAAGACCTGAAACCCACATGAAAGTATCTACAGCCTGACACACAGCATTACAATGCTGATCACAGTAAGCTTACCTGTACCATTCTCAGCTGTGGAAACTATGGCACCCACCTCCACAATGTATAGTGTGATGGATGCCTGGGAGCTGCTGTGTGTGCCTAGGTACTTCAGGAATTCCTCAGTGTCTGAGAGTGGTTGTTCTGCTGCAGGCTCTCCACTGGTGACAGCATGATCCCTGACTACATCTGCTGCCCTTTGTCATGCAGCATTTATCATGTTGGTTGCCCAGTGATGGACCTGCTCATATGTTCTGCCCTGCTGGCCCATGCCATTCACATCATGGGCAACGTCTGCTCACAATGCAGCCAGCTATTCTCTGCTTTGTCTCCTCTGGATAGTAGGATAGTATGATGTTGCCTTAGTGCTTGCAGTATAATTTCATTCTCCACATCAGAGAAGGGTGCATGGCATCTATGGTACATAATTCCTGAAAGACAACAAAAGGGGAGCACATTACAGGATCACAAATGTGGATGTACACTATGTACAGATACAGCAAGGCCAAAATAGCTGTCACTAACCACTGTTTGCTCACACGTCATACTGCAAAGTCTGCAAGCAAAGTTTGTGGATACAACTGAGATAGTAGCAATAGTCAAATATTCCCGTGTGCCATGACAACTAGAGCTGTCTTATCATACACCCAACACTCATGGTTACTGTGGTGTGTCCCCTATGGGCAACATCTTGATAATATGTCATATGAACAATGCCACATGAATAGCATTATAAAGGTACAACAGTCCAATAAGACCAGTTTGCCCCAGTGACAAAAGACAATGCACCCTTGAAATTTTGGACATCCTGTGCAGGTGTAAGACAGCAGGAGGTCACTGACATATCACTATCACAGGTCTAAGACAGGCTTAAAGTTGTAATCACTATTTCCCATATGTCTCTTCAGCTATCTGCAACCTGTTGTACATAAAACACTTTACATACCTGATGGAGTGCTGTACTCCTCTGTTGATATGTGGTGATAGTATAGTTGCCACAACAGCGTGCTCTGTGTGAGAAAGGTCTCATTCAGAATGGTTCTCCAAAGTGAGCTGCTTGCCTTTTAAACATACTTCCCAGCAGGTGATTACCTGTAAACCAACCTGTGGTTATGAAATGCTAATTAGAGCCAAAACAGCTGATTTACGCTACCATCAGCAAATAACATGCAACCAGTGTTGAATATATAAGGCCTTCATGTAGATTTGGGCACCTTTCTGATATGTTGTGATGGCCATTACTGTGGTGAAGAGACTACATCATCACAGAGAGTAGGTCTGCAGCAGACATCTTTACACAGAGATGGGTGTGGTACAGGCTGCCACTACTTCTGCAGGTAATAAGCACAGGTAGAGAGTGTGAAGCATTTGGAGGACAACAAGCTGCAAGAGTAAATATGTGATCTTTGTCAGCCTTGTTTTAGAGCCAGGCCTACAGTGAGAGTACCCTCTATACTCCAGGGAAGGCACGTGTTTAAGGTAAATATGTTAGGCAACAGTATCAATAACAGAGTACTAGGCAACATGCTTGGTGTGTCCTTGAGCAAGATGGTGTGTGTGTGTGTGTGTGTGTGTGTGTGTGTGTGTGTGTGTGTGTGTGTGTGTGAATATATATATATATATATATATATATATATACATATGAATATGTCCACTATTGGGTCATCTGCCAGCCCATGTATTACCATCTGATAGTAATTTGCAAAGTGAATGAGGGCAGTCCTTGTTACAAGCAGGGACTTCAAATCTGTATGTTCATTGTTCAGCTGTGGTAATCTGCACTGTGACTCTGAAAGGATTGTGCGGTGCTTTCTGATACCCAAGTTCATATTCTCTGAATGCATATTACTGCATAATGTGACAATTTATATACATATACATTTGCCATAGGGATACATGAAGTGTGTTCCTACCTGCAGGCCTGTGACTTCCATCAGTTAAAAGCAGTCAATTCATTTGGATAAAGAGTGCATGACTCTATCATTAATTTCTGGCTTCACAATACAGATAATTCAGTGATACACACCACTGGATTTGAACCCAGGATTGTGATCAGCAATAATGTACGATTTATGACATATTTAACAGATTGGACTACTGAGTCACTGCTGCAACAGATCTATTTGCAAGACATATGTGCACACCGACAGACTGTGACAATCATGTTCTACATCCATCAGTATGTGCAAGGCCTTATATCAATGTATTTTTGCACCAGGGTCTCAGTTGCACATGTATTTTGCCATTAATGCCTTAGCAGGTGTCTTTCTACATGTACAGATAAAAGGGCACATGTACCTGTTATCAGAGTCCTCACTTACATCTATTATTTTGTCTTTGCTTTGTAGTCGTGTACTATTGAACCTGAGTCCCAGGAACACTCCCATATTTTCCATTAAGTTTTATTCAAGTTTGAGAGGCGCACCACACAGCTACGCTGAAATGTGCATAATGACCTTAATTGGCAATTACTATGTTTTTTTAAAACACTTATTTTAAGTAAAAGTTGTGTGGCATGGCAGGTTAATGCACTGGTCTGCAGGTGCACTGGTCTTGGGTTTGAAACATAGAACAGGTGTTTATTTTGTAAATGTGTAATAGAATTTTAAGGACACATATAATCAATATAGCTCTATTTAGCTGAGCTAAGGAAAACTGGGTGACTCAGTGTGATGTGCAGCATCATGTTAAAAATACAAAGAAAAGAAAAATGGGGAGATAGGAAAGTGGTGAAATGGGGTGCAAGCAGGGAGAAAAACATAATGGAAGGCAGGCAAGGGTGTGCAGGAAGGGTGTAGGAAAGAACCATAGCTATCCATTTCTTCTACAGCAACTGTGCACTTTGGCAGAATATGTACATGGATTTGAACTCTTACCCAGAGAGAGAGGAGTGAGGACAATATAACTGCATTGTCAAGACAGTTGGACCAAATTACTTGTGTCCAGTGGGCACATGGGTAAAATGGATGAGGTGATTTTTTGAGGGGGATAGGTGCTCATTTTTTTAAGGTGTGAATGGAATGTTGGGGAAGGGAGATAGGTACATGTGGGGGAGGTAAGTTGGGTAGGTGAGGATGCATATGCAGACAGACAAGACAGACAAGACAGCAGACAGTGGCAGTGTCTGACACATGAGGGGGTAAACACCTTGGAGAAAAAGGGATGGAGAGGGAGTGTTTTGTGGGATACAAATCCCATGTGCCTCCAGACGACAGCAGCATGACTCACTTCCTCACCCATGGTACTGTCGGCACTGCTATTTCACTGACCCGAGGGCAGACGTGCTGGAGAAAGGGCACCTGGGTGAGGCTGCCCCAGCAGGTCAGCCAGCATGCCCTCAATCTGATGCAGGTGATGGTCAAACCCACAGTAGATTATCCTGTGGGCCAAAACTGGCAGCTCATCCTGGGTGACAACACCCCCACCTCCACTGCTCCCAGAGGGGGACCGGGCCCCTTCCCGTTGAGCAGTACAACCCAGTGCCACAGGTAGTGCAGAGACAGCAGAGGGGGCACCACCAGTCTGGGTCGCAGATGTGCTGGGATCCGGTGGCACGGCCAGTTGAGGTAAGGCAGGGGGATCAGCCAGAACCAGCCTACCTTGATTTGCTGTAGTGATAGAGGTATAGCAATAGGTTAAGGTTAGTAATAACCAAACCATTGTTAGTATTAACAAAATGGAACATAATTTTAATTCATATAAATGCATATTAATGTATAGTATGTGTAACACAACAGTAAATAGCATAACAGTCAGTATGGTAACAGCATACCAGTAAGAAGGAAGTCATACGGGCAACAAAAGAGTTAGTTTAAAAAATTATGTTAATAATGAATCATAATAACACATAATATTACATCACATTTTGCAAAAATATAGTTAAACAACATATGTTAATATTAAATCATAATAATAAATAACATTAATAAATTAAGATAAGGGGTGGGGAGAGAGAGAAAAAATATTTCATTAGTGGCATTGCAAATTATATCCCTGCAAATACTGATAACAGATACTCGGGTCTATAGTAGAACATCGAATATTTAAGAGTTTGAATCACTAAAGGTCGACCTTTAGTGATCGAACTGTTAAAACATATATTGTTCAGAAAAAAAAATAAAAACAAAAAAAAAAAACTAAACCGTGTAGACAGTGGGGCAAGCCCCCCTGCACTCCCCACACCCGCGCTACTTAAATATACCAACTCTGAGATGGCACTACATTGAAGTAAACTGAAATCTACCCTTATGGAGATTTCTGTTTACTTGTTCGATGTTCTGCAGTTTCACTATACTTGTGTCAACAATGTCAGATTCAACATTGTCGGCTTTCGAGAATTTAATATAGACCCTAAATACTCTACAGGTGTCTTGTGTCAGTTTTGGTGCAGTGGCTACAATTCTCCTATAGCTGATGTAACATGTACATAACTCTCAGGCTGCTAGTATGGGCCAAGCAATGAGGAAATGCAGGTACACAGCTACAGAGAATAGTTTCAAATAATGTGGACTTATATAACTACCAAGATGTTCTGTAAGCAGATTTGGTAATACATTGCATTCCATGTAGTCTTTCTCTAGTAATTTTGTGACAGATGGGTTAGGCAGTTTTAATTACATTATGAAAAATTATGACACTTGAGAGGCATGTTTGTGTACATACATAAATTAGACAGCCTTCATGGCTTAGTTGGGAGGCAAGGGGATAGAACCTATTAGCTGTGACAGTAGGGGGCATCTGTAAATAATGTAATAATTGACTGCAGCAACTTAGTACAGACATGCAAGTAATGTATCCATACTGCAAATAAGATTTATTTATGATTCAAAAATGATGGTGAACACATTCATGCTATTAATTTTAAAATTCTGGGAAATCTAAACACAATATCTGCTCATAATATGGGCTTCCTCGCCCATATACCTTTTGTACCTGGGAAGACATAAAATGTGAGCGTTACATGACTGATACTAAAAATGAATTGCTGCACATCACTGCATTTGAGAACCCAGGACTGTGGGTGGAAAAATGTACTTTGTATATGGTATTTAACAGACTGAGCTACTGAGTCACTGCTGACTACTGAGCGACTGATACTGACCTATAGATAACCTGGAACCATACTATGGGCTAAGCAATACAAGTTACAGGACATTCTTCTTTCATTCTAGAACTATTACAGTGTTATAATTGACTGCAGTGACTGTAGAAGACACATGCACCGAATGCAACCATACTGCATATTAATACAGCTTTATTTTTAAAGGCCATCTGTTTTGCATTCTACAGCTATTACAATGTTACACTTGACTGCAGCAACCTAACCATAGACAATCAATGCATGCAGCTCTATTGCAATGTTTATGACAGCACAATCTTGCTGTACACCATTTTGCTTACTGTTATTGGTATTATTTATTGTTTATTGCACTACAGTTGTTATTGTCCATTTATTGCACTACAGTTCTAATTGCCCATTTATTGCCCTACAGTCAAACGTGCCCATTTATTGCACTACAGTTTTTTTATGCATACTTTATTGCAGTAAATGCTTTAATCTTTCTTGCTTATTGCACTACAGTTAGTATAATACATCTGTACTTACCGCACTCATGGTTCAACTTGGCCAGGCACCTGGCATAGGACTTGACATTACAAGCCCTCTCAGCTGCAGCTGTTGGGAGAGAAACACACCATTATGCATACCAGTTTTGCAGACATTCAGCTTGCATACTGGTAAAAGAGAGGAGAAATTGCTTACATATTTGTGGGGCATTCCCTGCTCTGGCTTCTTGGACCCAAGTCTCCAAGGTTCCCCTCTTTCTCCTTGTCAGGTCATAATAATGGTGACAACACTGCTAACCTGTGTGGGTGATACCAGTAACACTGGTGAGTTCCCTAGCCAAACAGTCCCAGATCTTCACCTTACACTCTGAGCCCTGGAAACCACCTTGCAGCAGCCTAGGTTCATGTTTTTTTTTAACCTGGAGCCCAACTATGACCCTGGACTCCTGAATACCTCACTTATGTACCTGAAAGTGCACACCTTCACCAACACCACCTGCCATATCAACAGTCAATTGAACTCCAATGAATAATGCAGAATTCCCACCTATAGTGCTTAATATAGCTGTTTTCCCACAGCAACACATCATTAAGCAACATATAAAAAAGTGCCACATTGCTTAGCAGCATGTAAACCAACTAAGCAGAGATGAGTAGTGCAAAAATTTGCACAACCATGATTTTAGCAAAGCTTAGCACAATACAAACATTGGTAGCCATTAGCATTTTTATGCAGTGATTAGTATGGTTGAGCAAAGCTTAGCAGAGTGCAACAATGCCATATTTCATAATTTTGTTATTAAATTAAACAAAAATTGTACATTAAATTACAAACATTTTTTGCCTCAATGGACTTGAACCCAGGATCTGATACACATAAGGCCATAACTCTACCCATTTAGCTACTTGGATATTATGAAAATGAGTGTACCTTCACATATACTATTAGGCTACCTCTTAGTGTTGTTGAGCACCACGCCACATAAACCTATAAATAAATAATTGCATCCAGTTTCTATTTTTAGATGTCTGGCAGGTGTCGGCTATGTATGTAAAGTGGTGCTCGGCTCTGCTGGACTCTGTGCCATGCTGCACAAATGGCAATTACAAAAAAAAAAATTACAACTGAAAAATAAAATAAATGTTGTTTTTTTTTTGGCTTTCCTCGGTTAGGAGTCACCACAGCGGAATTCCGGTCTGCTAATGATTGGCAGTTGATTTTTATGGTGCCGAGGTGCCAACCCGATGCCCAACCTTCAATGGAGGCACGCCCATTCACGTCTTTCGAACGCCACTCGACCGCAGGGAGGACATGCAGACTCCACACAGAAGTGGCTCCAGCCTAGAATTGAATGGTTGAACCTCTTGCTGTGAGGTGACAATGCTACCGCTGCACCACTGCGGCTTTTGATTACATCCAGTTTCTATTTTTACATGTGTAGCAATTCTCAGCTGTCTATACGTAAGTGTGGCTTGTCATGTTTGTGTTCCATACTGGGTGCATTGCAGGGAGCTGCACCGTGTCCATAACATCTGACTAGGCATCCACAATCACGGGTAGCCTCTACACATCTCCCTACACTGATTCAATAGCCTGTTCTTATGCTCTCCATTGACAGTGTGTCATCATTAATTTGCATGATATGCTGCCGAGGGGGAAGCATGGCCATGTACACAAATACATTCTGTGTAGGCTTTACACGGTGCCTACATAGAGTTTATTAAGTCCTGGAGATTGTCTTGTTTCTCAGGGATCCTTTATAAAGCAAGATTTTAAAACAAATAGTTGTAAAGCCTTTCCACTTCAATATTTCTCATGCCCATGCTAAATGCTTTATACAAGTTAGTTACATAATACCAAGTCTGATACTGTTTTTTTTTTTTTTGCTATCTCATAATTGATTCATTTCAGTTTCTACCATCATTTTATTTCCATGGACATGCTGATTGCTGTTGAGGTATAACATCTTGCATCTACCTTTTGTTTTTTTTTTTTTACATTAAAGTTCTCCCCATAGACATCCCAGTCTTGTACCCATCTAGAATGTTTCGCTCATTCTTAAAACATGTATTATAGTTGGAGTTCCTTATAAATGCCTGCATAGCTTGGGTATTTTTAACTAGTTTGGAATGAATACACTCTAGCTCTGAGTCTTTGGTCATGGCACGACAGAAAGTTGCTGTGGGAGACATTAATTCCTCAGGAAAGAAACTGCACATAACTTCTGCAGAGGTGTGTGGCTACTGCTGGCAGGTGGAGATAGTTGGAGGGTAGAAGAGATTTTTCTCCTATCATATTAAGAAGGTCTGTGTCATGTGCTGTTTGTCTAGCTTACTTTGTTTCTGCTCTTCTGCTGGGTGAATCATTTGAGTCATCTTTTTTTTAGCTGTACTAAAACACTGTCATGTTTGTATTGTCATGTACTGAGCATAACTGCAGATATAATATTCCTGATACTTCATATTGCTTCTACATGTTTCTCAAGCTGTTCACAGAAACAGTGTTATTGTGTATTAAATAAAGCTGAGGGAATACTTCACCTGCCAAATGAATTACCAAGTGTATTATTATAATACCTATCGTAAGTTGTAACTTACTTATGTCTTATTACTGTTTTAATTATTTTTTTTAAATGATTGTTTTTTTTTTCTTTTTACATTTATATAATCTTTTATTAATCTTACAGATATCCACCCCTGTTTCTGGCAAACTGTTACCAGTGCCATTTACTGCTGTTTCCCTTAACACTAGGAATAATTTATAAAGAGCCTATTTTAATAATACAACCTACTCACTCTATTTCTCAACTATAGTTTGACATGTTTTACTCCCTTTATATACTGTTCCCTGGTATCTTGTAAGTTGTGCAATTGAAGCTCAGAGGATCTAAACATACCATCTGTAGGTATAACCTCCTTAACAATATACTCCCTGGTGCCTTTCCTAGCCCTATATTTTATACTTCACACACAGCCTGGTATCAAGACATAGCAAGAAAAACAATCAAATGTCACAGGTCTAAAGCATTTTGATCTACAATTGTATAGGTGAGTTTTTCATGAAAATACCAAATGTATATCATAGCTGTCCCTTTACATTTTCAAGCTATGGAATTTATATATCCATAAATGAAAATGTTTATATTTATATCTGAAAATCATGTTTGTAGTAACATACACTCACTATTTCATTGCATTATTCCAAGGTCAGTTCTATAGCTGGAACTGAAGAATAACTGTAGTTTTGATAAAACGCATTAACATGATGTCATTACTACCACAGCTCTCTAATTAGGAAAAAGCCAAAAGTAATCATACAGAAAGAAGCCAAATCAGGGGTACGTTTTTAATTATTAATACTAGTACTGACATTGAAAGCTGACAGACTAACAGAATTTGAAACAAAATGGATTTTCTGAAGTAAATGAAGTTTGTAAAGGTAATGATTGCCATTAGTTAGTTGTTAGAGTACGCCATTGTTTCTCAAAAAGTCACAGATTTTAGGAAGGTCAGAGCAAAATTCTGAATCAAAACCAGGAATGTCACACATAATCAGTGACACTGAGGAGCAGAGACAAGGTTAGGGCATGGCAAAGGGGGCACTCACCCCATCTGCAAGGTGGCAGGGGGTGCAACTGGAATGATTGGGTGGTAGTTCAGCACAAATATTCAGAAATAAATATCAGTATTGAATTTGTGGATAGGGATGAAATGCTTCAATGCTCTATGTATAGTATTTAGACTATATAAAGCTGCTTATGTGTTCCATTTGTAGCAAATGGTTTACTGCAGTTTACAAGTTAGAAATTTTTTTGTTCCCAAGTTAGATTTGAGGGGGGCCCCAAATCAGGGAGCTGACAAAAGGTGCCATAAGACCTAGCTATTGCTCTGATGGAGAGATATGATTACTATGCATCTACAGAATCATTTCAGTACCAACCTAAGTACTCACAATGACATATCCTTTATATTACCTGCTTTCAGTAAGGAAAAATGCAGATCTATAACATGTGGACAGATGCCTGGATCAAGTGAAGAGATGTGTATGACCTGAAGGATTAGGTAATTGCTTCTGTGGTGCAAAAATGCACTTAAGGTCACTAAAAGCAATCCATGACTGTTTGTAAATCCGAATCATCTTCTGGATATTAGAGGCATTAAGAGTTCCCCACAATGGGGCAAGATGTGGTCACATGGATATCTGATTAGCCACCAAAAACCTTCAAAGATACTGTCATATGACACACAATTTATTAACTGATTACTGAGGAAAGCAAATGAAGACTTTATTATTTTCTGAGCACTAGTTACTATTAGAAACAAGCATTTAAAAAATCTGATTTTCAGATATGTGCACGCTTATCTCTGTTTTCATACTTATTATTTTCTGACTGCAGTATGTTTTATTTGTAGAACATTTTTCTTCATGGCATTATGTTCACAGAAATAAATAAGCATTATGTGAAATTATAAATCATGTGTAATTATATATTTTTTATTAATAAATATGCTTTTATGACTCTACTGACCTGAATTTTGCATATTTGGCTTTATCAGACTCTGTTAATACTACAGTCTTATTTCAATATTTTGTCTTAGCCATTAGTCTCATAATCCTCCTATCACTTTATGTCATTACTTCTTAAACCATTGCTACCCAATTTGTTGAGTATTTACTGACATCTTTGGAAAATGTTTTTATCCATTTGTCTGTCTAGATCTTAATCTAGCTTTCTGTCTGTTAGTTCATATTTACATGCTGTGTAATGTGTGTGTGTGTGTGTGTGTGTGTGTGTGTGTGTGTGTGTGTGTGTGTGTGTGCATGCGTGCATGCATGTGTGTGTGTGTGTGTGTGTGTGTGTGTGTGTGTGTGTGTGTGTGTGTGTGTGTGTGTGTATGTGCAGGCGCGTGTGTGTCACAGTAAATGCAGCTCATATACTGAGAGCTATACAAATCACATAATGTGTATTTGAAATAAATCTCCACTTAGCCAGACACAAATCTTTCTTGCTAATCCTTTTTTACATTTATAGAGCTTTATAGTTCACAGTTAAATAAATGCAGTCATGCAACCTTATGGTCTTCCTGTTACAGTATGTCAAGGAAAGTAAGGATTCCACTAGTTGCAGCATAAAGCTGTCCACATATTTGAAAAGGAAAAAAAATGAATGCTGAAATTATGGGAAGGATTCTGAAAATTATACATATTTCTTTCAAAGACTCCCACTCAAAGAATGTCAGGTATTCAGATGTCAAAAGCAATAATTTAATCCCCTTATCTGTGTGCCGAAGAAGGATATGTGCTATTCTAATTAGCAGTAAATTGCCAGCACTTGCAATGTGCTTAGCACATAAACAGAACAAAGTGACTTTGCAGATAATTATGGTAACCATACCTATAAAAATGTTTCTAAAATGTAAGCAGAATTGTTTACTTTTTATTTGTAGATTAAGTTAGAACTTCTAATGTTACAAGCAATTGGGCTAAATTACTGACAAAAATATAGTTTAAATTAGAAAATAAGCACTTTTAAAATCATCTGAATGTGTTTGAAAAAATCTGAAAAAAACATAACTTCAGAGTGGATCAAATGATCAGACAGGATGCTGCCCATGTAATTATGAAATCTGCAAAGAAAAACACATTGCTAGGCATCAACTGTCCATTCAGTTTTGATGACAGCCATATGATTAACAAAAAGTGAAAACTGGAACCTGTTTGTGAAGATGTTCTGAAATAACCTAACTATAAACAACAGTGGAGGGGTGCTATGTAGTCAAGTGATCATAGCCCTTTGTTCTGCCAAATGTATTTCAGGGTCTGTAAATATGGTTATTCCTAATTAATTACAGATTGTAACATCTTTGCACAAGATGGGGCACAAATTATAAAGCACAGCATTTAATGGCAGAGAACCATCCACCTGTCTCTACTAGATGTTTTGTAATGCCTACTCTGTCACAGTGGTCTACTTGTATTTGGCCTCCTGTCTTTAGCCTTAGTGCCTTTATTCCTTTTCCACACTATATTAAAAGTAATGACAGCATTTTCCCTACTTTTACTGAGAGGATGCACCAGGCATTCTCTACACATTCATCAACATTCTCCATCCTCCTCCAACTCTGTACTGTTCCATCTTATTGTGTGATTTTTTTTAGATAAAGAACATCAGTTCATTTATAATGGACGTCCCTATAGAAAATAAGTAATATTTCCACTTATTTTTTTTTCCTTTGGATGGACCTCCTGCATTTTTTTCACTATTTATTACAAGTTTATATTGAAGGTACAATCTGGACAGCTTGTATTTTTCTAAAGCCCTTTTATAAAACTATTGCTTTCTGAAATTGTCATGGCACCTCCTACAAATTTCTCTGTCATTTATATAGTGATATTATTAACTTCTTAATGATCTAATGGTTCACTTTCCTATGCTTTTAAACATTTCATTGGCTTTGTTTGCTAGCCTATTATATTCTGTATCACCTTTCTATGTTTAAGAAACAAATGACTTTCATGTGTCTATTTTGTTATTTCCTACTATAAATCCACTCCATAACTTCTGCAGCCCAATGTGTCTTATTTTACTTCCACCAAAATTGTTTGCCTCTAGTCTTGGTTATGCTTACAGCACCCTTAATAATTGTTTAGTTATTTCAGTGCTTTTAGTTATTTATTTATTATTTGCTTATTTAATTGAACTATATTTTGTTTTTACAATTTCTTAAGTTAAACTTGCTGACTTTCTGTCTTGAACACTCACCTGACTGATTATGTTTCTGATTGTACCCCTTTCTCATTAATCTATGTATTTTCCCTGTGATTTTACACATTTATCACATTTTACATAAATCTGCAGCTTAATAAAATAGTGGATATTGTACAGTCCTGAGTCACCTGATCATTTTCCTGTAGCTAATAGAGTCTCCATTTTGCTACACTGAGTGCTCTCATTTGTTAATTTGCTAAATAACATCTTCTTCTAGCTAATAAACATGTTTTCTGTATGACTTTTGATTATTTTTCCTACTTTTACAACTTAATTTTACATTAAAGCACATTTGTTGGTTGTTTTTTAAGTCTGAGTGCAAACATTGAAAGCAGTAGTAGTTAGTCGGTGACAGAAAATGACTTGGTGTTTCTGAGGGACAGACCTTACTGGCTGGAGTTATAATTACTTCCTTATTTTTTCTTTCACTGTTACACTCAGCTTTATAATGATGAAAGACATTCTCCTGTTTCTTTCCAAGATTTCCAGGAGTGTGAGCTGAAGCATATTTGCTGAGAGACCTTTTTCTGGTGTTTTTCAAACTTAACCTTCACAACATTTCCATGAAAGTATTTTTTCCCAAGCCCATGTCCAGAACACAGTAACCACTTGCACCAGGAGGCTTTCTCTACACCCTACCCCAAAACTATGAACTTAGAAAAGTGTTGGTTGAAGGACTTTAGAGCTGCCCATGCAAAGAAACTGAAACGTCCCATAACCTTCCCATAAATACTAGACCCTCCCCCTTCCCTTTCCTAAATGACCTCAAATTCTGTATAGCTGCCTATCTAAATCAACTTCCTCATTCTCTGTCCTCTTCTCCTAATGTGTTAACACTACCAACTAACTCTATTCCCCTTTCTAATAATCTTTCTCCCTCAAAAGCCTCAACCTAACATCCTACCAAACTATACCCCCAGGCAGGAGTCCAGGAGCAAAGAAGCCTGCTCCATAAACAATTATTGCTACCAAACCCTTGCTTAGAACACAGCAACCACACTGACTTTGCATTGTCATATTGTGACCAAGTTTTATTGTCAGAACAAACTGCAACATATAACCATCAAACCATGCATACATTGTTTTCATATATACATTATATAATGGTAAAATGCAATCCCACAATTGGAAGCCATGTTATCATACTCTCTACACGCCTGGTAAAATAATTAGCAGTATGTAATCCATTCTGCTCACTCTCTGGACCATACCCTTCCCAAGGGCAGAACCCTATACCACTCACTGCTGAACTTGAACCCAGAAGGGGAAGGGACAGAGCTGTCTCCCACCAGGAGGCCTTCACTAATGCCCACTTGTCTTTCAAAATGGTAAACTCTCCCCATTTTTTACTACTGGCACATAAACCCCCAGACTGAATGCCCTGCAATAAGTCTACTTCTCCCCAACTGCTAACTCATTTAGGAAAAGAGATACATGCACAGTAAACAAATCCAGGTCCAGTTCACTCAGATGTATGCCAAATGCCTGCACCAGACTGAGTCCCATCACAAAAATCCCAATGCTACAAAACCAACAGTCCTAAAGATGAAGTCACCTTAGCCAAATCATGATTAATAAAATGCCTCACAATCTCAATCACAGACCACTTAACTGCTCTTTTCCAAATTAACCAAGGAATAATAGATGACCAAATAAAACAAGCCTCAGGATACCTCTACAGGATCAATGACAAACCATGCATAGTCCGTGAATGTAACCTACACTTAGGAATAACCCCTAAATAATTTCCCCAAAGTGATTTACAATTGTGCCTGGCCTAGAAACATTTAAAACAACCTTATACTTAACTGACATCAGCTGATCCCAACACATACCTCTGAAACCATGCCTAGAGACATTTTATTGGTAAGGATCCAGTCCAAGGGTTTCCCAGGGAAAAGACCACCTGGCCAAATGAAAGCTCACACAGCCACCCAAAATATGTCCTAGGATGGTCACCTGTCTGTGCCTTTCAGATATAACCATCATAAATGACTACACATAGCGCCATTGTAACAATGTAATATAATACTTAAAAGCATCTGAAACCCTCCTATCCTCCCTTCTGATCAGCTCATTTGACAAGCCCTCAAAAGATTGACCAGAAACTCTGTCAATATGAAATAAATATGATGAATAGCTCTCATCTACAATTCCTTCACTCCAGAATGCCCTCCTTAAAACTTTATAAAATTGTCTTAGAGACACCTGCACACCATTTACATTTCAAAAACAAACTGCATGTTTTCCTGGTCTAATCAATCTCTGCAAGCCAGTCTCCATATGACCTAATAGCACTACCTAGTGCCCTTTACCTGACCAATCTGTCTTTGATGAGGTAATCCACCAATCAGTAGATATTATATTTTGTAATAACTCGCTAATCCGAAAAGCCTCAACATAAGAAAATAAAAATGATAATGTAGACCACATGACATAAGCTTCACCTGAAGGTAGCAAATCCTCAATCACCATATTCCTAAAGCAAGCAATTACCTAACACTAGAATTTTCAATCTTTAATAAACATATGTGTGTTGGAAAACAACCCAGAAAAAGGAAGCTAATAGAACTTATAAGCATAAATATCTAATAGCCATGTATTAAAATCCAACTATACATATTAAAAACCAAGTTTAACGCCCATGACTAGAACAATGTGCTAGTCTTTTACACAAAAAGACTTCATCACAACTGAATACTCCACAATAGCAACACTTTTATAGTCACTCATACAGAATTAATTGATAAATACGTAATTGAAACTCAGATAGTACTTAAATAAATCAATCCACCCAAAATGTGTAAAAATAAAATCCCTATAACTTTGTACCTATATTCCAAAGGCACATACATATAACTAAAAAAAGGTTATGTGTGTGAATGTATTTCTTAAAAACAAATAATGTTAAATCATCCAACAAATATCTTTCTCTTATGTTGTTACATTTGATTTAAGATAACCCTTAGTTTTCTCTTTGGTGGTCTTACAGATATCTTGCTCACTTGCCTTCTCAAACATGTGGGCAATAGAGTGTGGTACAGAAGTGTAAATGCTTTTTTAATGATTTTTATCCAAATGTGGAGTTCTAGAACCATTAACCACAAAATCCAAATAGCACCCTGGAAGGAAGAAAAATGGTAGTCCACAGCCAGATAATGCAAACCACAACTTTAATATCCACAACACATTAACGCTTAAAAGTAAACACGGCATTTTCATCCTTAATACAAAAGACTTCATCAGATGCAAGTTCTCCCATCTATTCTTTATATATAGTCATATCCATTAATTACCTAATTAAATAATTAAAACTATTTCTAAGTTAACTTGTCCTGATCCCTTGTTAAAAAATTATGCAGCCTACCAATAAACCTTTTAAAACACACATATAACACATTTAAATACATTTAAAACTTTAAAATTTAAATAAATGTATTTAGGTATGTTGAAATCATTTCTGCAAACCAGGTGCAACAAATATATTCTTGCATCTGATGAAGTCTTTTGCATTAAGGATGAAAACGCGGTGATTATTGTTAAGAGTTAATGCTTGCATTATCTGGCTGTGGACTACCATTTTTCTTCCTTTCAGGTTGCTATTTGGATTTTGTGGTTATTGGTTACACTGGTGGAACCTTTTTCTAGTTCATTTTTTTTTTTTTGGTTTTACATGTTTTAATTATGGATATGGAAGGAGAGAATAGCATTTCGCCTACAGAAAGAGGCAGACATGATAAAATTGGCCAGACGAGGAAGCTGATTGATCAGCTTTCCCAACTGATTGACTTGCTACCTCCGCTTAGCCAGTCAATGGTTGAGGTTTTATCTAGACCTCACAATGGGTGGAACCAAGAAATAATGAATGGAATGCACTCAGTAAGGAGCGAGGCGGTTTCAGAAATCAATCTGTGATTGGGAACAAGAGCTACTTTTTAACTACAGAAAATGAATTTGAACAGACACCTGCACTTCTAAAAGGATTACAAAGAGGAGATTTGGGGAGTGAAAGTCAGGTATCTGAAATTCCACCTGGCAGCAAAATGGAACTGTTTCCCCTTCCCCTTCTGCTTTTACTGATAGAACTAATTTAAAAGACTGATTGGTAGTGAATTTTGCTTCTAAATTCAGAAACAATGGTGAAAAAGTGCAACCACTGACTGATTCTTATAGAGCTAAGTTGATTAAGTTGTCAAAGCTCATGTTAAAATTTAGAACATTAGACATTGAGAACACGTATTTAAAACAATGTATGGTTGAAGGCATTGTACCTAAAGGCTTACGAGTATGCAAGTATCCCAATAATGTGCAACCATGGAGTGTTTTTCATAAAGAACTGTTAGAAGTTTTTAATAGATGTGGGCTTGATATAGTAAGGGCAATTATACATGAAAATAAGAGGCTTAAGGAAGTGGTTCAGAAGGAAATTGAAGAATTGAATGAACATATTAAAATTATTTAATTTTTTTCTATAGTTTCTAAAAAAGAGAAATATTTTAATATAAGACATGATACAGATGATAAATGTGGAGGATTGATTAATAGAAAATTAAGAACATTAGAATGGGACTTACACAAATATAGAGATAACATGAGTTACCCCAAACTGAAAGATTTTAAGAGTTATGATGAAAATAATATGTCCAATAATAACAGAAGTGAAGCACATAATTTCAGAGGAGATGCACAGGTCAGTGAAAATATAGGTGATCTTAATCCTTCCTTAGAATACCCTCTCCTTTGAAGATCAGAAAGGCTGAAAAATAAAGCAGCTCCCCAATACCAACCAATTTTTTATTGGAGGGGGAGAAGGGGGAGAGGGAGAGGGAGATACTAACTCCTGAATTTAGACCCTATACTAATGCAGAAAATTTGGATGAAGTCTTAGAACTAACTAGTAAAAATAACTATAGGCATACTAGGAATGATTTTAACATTTATCAGTTTAGTAATGTTGAATTGGCTGATGAACATTTTAGCCTTTTTTCAAAAGGTTTGAAATGTATTTCTAGAAAAAAGGAGACCTTACACGTAAGATTCTTGATTTAAAGATGTTTGTAAGGAAAATAAATTGGGGTAAGTTTTGCCACAAAAAGGTAGGTTAAATGAAATTACTGTGAAGAGGAAAAGTACTTTTAACCTCCCACTACTTCAGCAGCTAACGAACTTTGAATGTATTGTATAGAAGGAAATTAGAAAAGGTTTTTCCAAAGTTATGTATAGGCCTAACATGAATACTGAAGAAAAAAAGTATTTTAGCTTCAGTTAAGAAACAATAAGGACAATACAGTTATGAAACCCATTAAAGGTGGAGGGAATAGTTATAATGGATGTTATAATGTATGAAGGCAAAATTAATAACATTTTAGGGGATACAAACAAATATACCAGTGTATCCAGAAATGAAATTAATATTTCATATAGAAAAATTGATCTAGTGTTAGATGATATATTATTAGAGGGGCTGATGGATCAGAATACATACAATTATTTTAAAATTGAAAAACCTAGAATTCCTTCAATGTTTGGAATTCTGAAGGTCCATAAAAATGAGTCTGACACTTCATTAAGACGAATTGTTGTGGCTGAAGGTTCAAAGACTTCCTCACTGGTGAAGTATGTTGACATGAAATTAAAAAAGTTGTGCCTTAAGAAGAAAAATATTTTGAGGGATTCTTGGGATTTGTTAAGTGACATTAAAAATTGTTTATATAACAATGTTATCTTCATTACAATAGATATAGTTGATTTATTTATGAGTATCCCGCATTCTGAATGTATGCAACAGTTAGAAGCTGTGATATTTGAGGATGGTGGACTCACACACAATGACCAATTAGTTTGTTTAAATTTAATGGACCTGATTTTGAAGTATAACTTCATAGATTTTAAAGGGGAATTCTATCAACAAGTTCAGGGAGTAGGTATGGATGCTGCCTGCGCCCCTACTTATGCCAACCTTATTTTGTAAAAATGCGAAGAAATATATGTGATCCAATCTAAGTCTTCTAACTTCTGGGTTTTGTATAGAAGTTTTCTGGATGACATATGTATTTTATGGACAGCCTCCTTAGACAAGTTGCAGGAATTTGCTACTTTCCTAGGTAACACAACAAACTTTTTAGATTTTGCTCATAGGTTTTTCTATGAAAAGCTTCAGTATTTGGACATATAAATATATAAAATGAACAATAGATTTAATTCTAAAATATATATGAAGGCTACATTCTCTAATTCTTATCTCCATTTTGATAGTGCACATCCCTTTCATTATAAAAGAAATATTGTTAAGGGGTAATATGTGCATGCTAGTAGAATGACCTCAGCCAAAGTAGACTCTGAGAAAGAGCATAACCTCTTAGAAGTTTTATTTAAAGAAAGGGGTTACCCTGTGAAGCTGATACGGGATGTTAAGGAGGAGGTCATAGAAGGTAGAAATGAATGTTTTAGACCTATTCTAGGAGAATTGATAGTATGTGACATTGTAGAAAAGAGAAATTGTGAGGAAGAAAATTTTAGTAATGCATTTGCAACAGAATACAATTTGAGTGTAGGTTCAGTTAGGTGAATTATGCAAAATGAATGGGAAAGGTTTGTGGGGTTGACAGATTTAGGCGATATCCCTAAAAAACCTCTCAAAGTTATCTATAGAAAGGGACAAAATTTTAAATGTTTATTTGAGCAAGATAATAGACAGGACAACATAGTTAGAAAAAAGAAAGTGACATTCAAATGTGGTCACTGTTCACAGTGTGCTTATGTAGGGAATAAAGAAAAAATGGTTTGGTTGGTAGGAATAGGGGGACAGAAGGAAATTAATTTTTGAATTGGCATTCCTTTGGGTTCGTTTATCTTGCAACTTGTGATGAATGGAGTCTTTCTATGTGGGGAAAACAGAGTGTAAATTGAAAAAAAGAATTTACACACATTATTATGATATTCAAATGAAAAAAGATAAATGTGATTTAAACACTCAAAGGAATGTGAAAAAGCATACTTTTCATTTTTTGTTTTAGAAGAAGTTAAACAAGACTTAGGAGGGGGGCTATAGGAGGAAACATTTGAATATAGGGAACTGTGGTGGCAGATAATGCTGCAAGCCAATGTTCCCCTTGGACTAAATAAGAACACATCCAATACCCCCCATTAAAAATGAGAGCAGAAAAACTTTGATTTATTGTGATAGCACTTAGAAAAAATGTGTTCCATTGAATTACTGTTTAATACAAGAGTTCTTGTAATATGGATGCCTGGTCACTAGAGGAAGCCCTTACATTCGTTTTTACTATTTTTTACTGTATGTGTATATGGGTCCACTTCTAAATCTTGAAAACTTATAATCACAAAATTCAAAATACTGAGTCCAAAATCTTGAAAGTTCAAAATACTGAATTTCATAATATCGAAAAAAAATTACAGGATACCAACAATTACTATACTCCACCAGAAGTACATAGAGAAACAAATAAAAGACAAAGCATATTAGTTTACTCCAACTATTAGCATGGTGCAAGCCCCCCTGCACCCCCCATGTGAGGATGTGGGGAGCTGTGCCTCTCACATCCCCTGCTACTTAAATATATCAACTCTGAGATCACACTTTACTAAACTAAGATGTGTTAGATTGTAGTATAGCAAATTAAAAGGGACCATGACTAAGGTTACAACAGGCAGTCATGAAGCACGTAATTGTATGTTTGCCATTTTCTTCTGTGGGGTGCAATCTTGGAGTTGATATATTTAAGTAGCAGGAGATGTGGGGGGAGCAGCCCTCCACATGGGGGATGCAGGTGGGCTTGCCCCCCTCCCACTTCTAGTTGGAGAAGAGTAATATGTTTTGTTATGCAGTTGTGCTGGAATATTGTAAGTGTTGATGTACTCTGTTTTTTTGATATTATGAAATTCAGTATTTTGACGTTTCAGTATTTTGAACATTCAAGATTTTGGGCTCAGTATTTTAAATTTCGAGATTATGAGCTTTCAAGATTCAGAAGTGGACCCATGTGTATATATATATATATATATATATATATATATATATATATATATACGCACACACACACACACACACACACACACACACACACACACACATATATATATATATATATATATATATATATATATATATATATATACACTAATATTTACAAGCACATTTCTTGCATATATTTGTTACACCTGGTTTGTATGAATGATTTAAACATATTTAAATGTATTTATTTAAATGTTAAGGTTTTAAATGTATTTAAATGTTTTATATGTGAGTTTTAAAAGGTTTCTTGGTAGGCTGTGTAATTTTTTAACAAGGGGTCAGGACAAGGCAACTTAGGAATAGTTTTAATTATTTAATTAGATAATTAATGGATGTGACTATAAATAAAGGGTAGATGGGAGAACTTGTATCTGATGAAGTCTTCTGTATTAAAGACAAAAACATGATGATTATTGTTAAGCATTAATGTGTTATGGATATTAAAGCTGTGGTTTGCATTATCTGCCTGATGACTGCCATTTTTCTTCCTTCCAGGGTGCTGGTTGGATTTTGTGGTTATTGGTTACACTGTTGGCACCTTTTTCCAGTTTGTTTTTTTTTTTTAGTTTTAGACCCATATTGAATAGTGAAATTTAACATAATTTTGAAGAGCTTTAATGTGCACAGAGCATCAACTGTACTGAAAGAGTAAGTTGGGACAAAACAAAATCCTTATTCTAACAATGAAAAATGTTATATATAGTGATGCTGACATTACTATAATTATAAATATTAAAATTGTTATACAAAAAGATAATACCATCCTTCCTCAGTGCACTGCCCTTTTCCATTCTCTTCCTCTCTCACATTTCTTTTGAGATTATTTTTCCTTTATATGTTGTCCATTATATGGGAGTGCTCCCAAATGATCAGCACCCCTCTCTGTTCTGCTATTGTGTGGGAGCATCTCAAAGGTGAAAAATCTAAAATGTCATTAATATCATAGCCCTGAGTCACTACTATTAAATCTGGTTCACTACAATAAAAATTATTATCATATACCTTGTGCTGATCTAGGCTTTGGTCTGTATTTTTATTAAGGTAAGTGGAGTGATTAACCTCTCTAAGGTCATTGTCTCAAAGAATGTATGCTTTACGTAGTTTATATTGCTTAGTAACCCTCTTGAGTTTCTTGTTTTTTTCTAACAATAAGGAACTATACTTGTATCAGTATATTTAAAGGCTATCATGTGTATTTTCAAAATTCATAAATAAATCATTAACAATGTGTTCATTTGGTGAATTTATTTCATCTAATAAACTAGTTATATAAACATTAAATGAAAACCACTCTAATCAAATATCTTAATAAATGCACTATAAAAAGTACCATTACTGTTATTTCCATTAGGAAATACATATACCCTCAGGCCCTGAGGCACTAAATTTCAACTTTAAGCATTCTCTGAGGTAACTATTGTCAACTTTAACCTTTAATAATTCTTTCTTGAAACTTTTTATCATACTTTATGAATTAACAAAATCACAGTCAGGAAAAGCTGAATTCATTGTAAGTAAATTATTATCAGAAAAGAAATAACCACCAGTTAACTATACAGAAAAGACTCGTTTAGCTCCAAAACTCATTGTTTGTAATGGCAAGAGAGCTGCCATATGAACAGTACTTTAACTGTAATTTTTATCAGGGCACACATTGTTGGAGTTAAGGTCCACTCTGTGTTGCCAGCTAGCAAAGGAATTCAAATTAAAAAGTGTTATCAGCATCTATGACATTATCACCAGGTTGGCACTCTTGCTGACTCAAATTGGTTCTCTTTGTATGCCTTTGATTTTGTAAGCTACCAAAGGTACCAATTTGTGTAGAATAGTAATTGGGCGGCTGTGAAAATAATTCAATAAGCTGAGTCAGTTCTCCTTTCAACAAACTTATGTTGAGTGCCAGTGCATCCACCATAACTTCACTGGCTGGAAGGAAGTGATAAAACCTGGCTATCCATTAGATGTTTGATTCCTGGATCAAAAAAGCTACCAACACTGCAATATGCAAACCCAATGAAATAAAGTAGCAATGCACACTCCCCAAAAAAAAAAAAAAACAACACACGTGCTTGCAAATATCTCAGGAAATGGAAACTAATAGAAATTATAAGCATAAATGTTTAATAGCCACATACTAAAATCCAAATACACATATTTAAAACCAAGTTTAATGCCCAATGACTAGAACAGTGTTCTCATTTTTACACCAAAAGGCTTAATTAGATTGGAATACTACTTGATAGCAACAATTTTATAGTCAGCCATACAAAATGATTTGGTTAATAAGTAATTAAAAGTGAAATAGTACTTAAACACAGCCCAAAATGTCAAAACTGAAAACAAACAATCCAGGCACACTGAGGATGGCTGAGAATAAATTTATTATAAAAATGTAGTGTACAAGCGCTTTCACCCTGCCCAAATGCAAGACTTTTTCAAGTAGTAAAAAAACAACTAAAGTGCTTCCATTTAAATACCCTTTACTCTCTAAAAAGGTGCCAATTCCTTAAAGAAACATAGTTTACAGAAACTACAATGCTTAAAGAGACCAAAGTATTTAAAAAGATATACCGTCCCTTTTCATTACAACAGTGCATACTGTAATTAAGTGCATTTCTTTTTGTATTGTCCATTTTATATAGTTTATAAATATGTCCTATTGTACAATGCATATGAATCCTGAAACCAAGCTAAAATTTATTTGCTTTTTTAACCAAGTATGGTTTAATAGATATGTGGTCATTGAGACCTGGGGGGTTAGTTGCATTTAATTTTAACTGCCAGTATGTCTTCCTGCAACTCAACCAATTTTTCCAGTCTCCTCCCCTAGAGTATACTATACCTTTTGTCATACAATTTCTCTTCCTGAATTTAATGACATTGTTTAAGCCATGGTGTAATACTATTTGTTCCTTGTCTATAATATACCTACAATATCCACATCTTCCACATCTTTTTGTACATGCAACCCCCTGGTTATCCATATTATTGTATGACAACAGTTATAGTATACCTGACAGTGTGTAGAGATTGTCCTAATTTCTACATGGGAAAAACTGAGAGGACATTAAGTAACATATATACGAGCACACCTACAATATTAGACCCTAGGGGAGGAGACTGGGAAAATTGGTTGAGTTGCAGGGAGATATACTGGCAGTTAAAATGAAATGCAACTAACCCCCCAGGTCTCAATGACACCATATCTATTAAACCATACTTGGTTAAAAAAGCAAAGAAATTATAGCTTGGTTTCAGGTTTCATATGCATTTTACAATAGGACATGCTTATAAACTACATAAAATGGACAATACAAAAAGTAATGTCCTTAATTACAGTATGCACTGTTGTAATGAAAAAGGAGGGTATGTCTTTTTAAATACTTTTCCTGAAAATAATTATTTTATGTTTTACAACAAGGTTTATAAAAAATCAAGGGGGTGGCAATGGGTTCTGCAGCTGTTCCAACCTTTGCCAACCTAGTATTAGGTTGGTGGGAAAAGACCATTTTTGAATACCTTAAAAATAATTATAATACAGTCTATTACAGTTGTTTTGTAGATGATTTATTTATTATTGCTGTAAGTGAACTTATAGAAGTTAAATTAATGTTGTGAATATTCATTTGGAATTTTTGAAATTTATGTTAGGACAAACTGGTACTCAGTTTTCTGGATATTACTTTGAAGTGGATTCATAGAAAAGAGGGAATTAATAGTAGTATCTATAGGAAAGGGACTTTTAGCAATAATTATCTTCATTTTAGTAGTAATCATCTGTATTTTATGAAGTCTAACATACCTAGAGGACAGTATATTAGGGCCTCTAGAATGACTACAGAAAGTGGTCAGTTTGATAAAGAGTTAGCTTTTATTATCTTTTTGTTTATAGAAAGGGTTATAATAAAAGAAAGTTAGAGCCCCAAGCTAATGAAAGTAAAACTAAAAGACTTACTGAATACCCCTCATATTGGTGCAAATTTTACAGTTAAAAATTAAGAATTCCCCTAGTGAAAATTCTACAGTATTTTGTTGTCTGTATATGACTGTAGATTATAATTCTATTAGAATAGTCATTGAGAACAACTGGAAAATTTTAGAAGGGAATTCCAAGTTAATTAAAAGTATAGGATCTAACCTCAAATTTGTGTTTAAAAATGAGTGCAATTTAAAGAAGGTTTTATATACAGATAGGAAGGAAGAGAAAACCTTTGGACAACTATTGATTAATAAAGGGAAATGAATGTACATGTGTGGGGAATGTACTATCTGTAGGTACATTTTGGAAGGATCCTATTTAAGTTTAGATCATATTAATAAAATTATAACTATCCCATGAGTCTTTTCTTGTAAAACTAAGGGAATAGTTTATGTTAGTATATGTTCAGGTTATAATGTATATTATATAGGCATGACCACCAAAAGTTTAGAGCAAAGGGTCAAGGAACATTTATACTCTATGAAAACAAGGAATGAAAACAACACATTGCATAAACACACTTTAAATTGTGTTTTGTTTAAAAAAAATATTTACTATTATTGAACAAGTTTATGCTGATCAAAGAGGGGGTGATTTTAATACCATGGTAGAACAGAAAGAAACATTATGGCAATTGAAAGTAGGACAGAAGACTTTTTGCTACTAATTAGTGTTTTCATAGAGAAAGGTTCTTATAAATTTGTAGTTTAATTGTATGAATTGGGTATACAATGGGTTGGTTCAATGTAGTTGATTGTTCTGATGAAGTCCTTTTTGGATGAAAGCAGAGAATAAAGTGATTTGATGCTATTTTTTGGAATCCCTAAAAAAGTGTGCTGTTGTTATTTTTTGGTTTATTTTTTATTTTACCACTAGCACTGGAACTTTTTTCTGGTATATTCCCTTACCTGTGTTAAATGTTATGTATGGGGTAATTTTATTTTTTCCAAAAGGCCTTTGATATCATTTGCTGTTTAATAAACAAAATGTAGTTGTATACCTACAACTGATAAGACAGGTGAGTTCACATTAAATATAATCCAGCTGTTTTTAACTATTCTTTTTATATCACTCAAACAGCTGGAATATTTAATAACTAAAGCCCTTTCAAAACTACTTGAGCTCTCAGCATTTCTTTTAGCAGCGTCCTCTCCACAAACAAGCTCTTCACCCAATAAAGGTTTATATTTTACATGCCACTCTTTAATAATCTTGGTTGAAATACTTTTCACTACTTTTTTGGGATACCCTGTAACTATAGACATGTTACAAAGGTTTTTCATCTCATATTCCAACATATTTTTTTCAGAGGGCATCCTTACAACTCTAATACATTACCCTTTAGTCATACTTTTTAGCATGAAAAAGGGTGACAACTACTAAAATGTAAATATGCATTACAAAAGGTGAACGTTCTATATATAGTTGACAGAAACTCCTTGTCCCCCAAACTGATAGTTGTATCCAAGTATTTGATGGTTTCTTGCATTTTAATAAACTTGTGGAACCTCAAAAAAATCAATAAAACCACTTATTTTATCCACTGAGCCATCCCATAAAATAAAAAAATTCATCTAAAATCATAAATACAGCTTACAATATACAACAAAACTCAGTAGCAAAAACATATTTTAGTTCCTAGCTCTTGGTATATGTGGCAACAAATGCATCCTAAATTGATACCCCTTTAATTTGTCTAGAAATATCTACCTCAAAATGTCTAAAACTTTTATATAGTACTAACTCCATTAAGTTTGTAATAAAATTAGCATCAAATTTGTAAGACAATCACAATCACACGAACTTTCATGAAACAACAACCCCTCATATTTAGGTAGACTACTAAATAGATCAACTATAACAATAGTGAGGAAAAATAAGATTTTACATCCATAGTTCATGTGTCAGTCAGCCCAAAAGGTCCCAAGAATCCATTAAAATATGTGAAAGTTTAGAAACAATTGATTTTAAATGCCTACTGTCAATATATGTAGCAAACAGGTGCATTTTATATCCCTTGGTTGCTACAGTTGGTCTAAAAGGCAGATCTTACATAATTTTATGTACTTTAGAGATCCTAAAAATGGTAGGAATGTTAAGGGATGCTGAATTCAAAAAGTTGCATAAGTCCTTTTTTAAAATACCTTGCATCACAGCATCATCTAAAAATAAATCTACCTTCCCATTTGCTATATTTACTTGGTTGATAGAACTAATTTTAGAAATAGAATCATAATGTAATAAATTAAACATTTTGCCGACATAATTAATGGTGTCATTTATAACCATTCCAACTCCCTTGTTGGGCTTCATTGCCTGTATATTTCTATCAGTTGTTAAGTCATCTAACAATGATCTCCCTTGTGTTGTTCAATTTGATTTAAGATAATCTTTAGTTTTATCTTTTGTGAGCTTATAGATATCTAGTTCACATGCCTTCTCAAAGATTTGAGCAATAGGGTGTGGTATAGAAGTGTAAATACTTTTTTTAAATGATTTTTATCCAAATTCATATTTCTAGAACCATATTGAATGGTGAAATTTAACTTTGAAGAGTTGTAATGTACACAGAGCATCAACTGTATCGAAAAAGCAATTTGGGGAAAAACAAAATCCTTTTTCTAAAAATGAAAAATGTGTAGTGATGTTGACATTACTATAATTATGAATATTAAAATCATTATACAGTAAGACAATACCATCCTTACTCAATACATTGTCCTTTTCCATTCTCTTGTTCTCTTGCTTTTCTTTTGAGATTATTTCTCTTTTTTTTTATTTCCCCAAGTCTTTTGAGTTTCTAATACCATGATGGGAATGGACTCCATTCCTAGGTCAAAGTATGATTCACATTCATAAAATTAGTATTGCTTCAATCTTTGATGTTAGCCAGAAGAGTTCTTCACAGTACCCTCAATGTAATAACTCCTTTTGCAATTCATACAAAGTCATATAGGATCATAGGAAGTTACTAGGCTAATGGCCCCAGGGCCCTTACAAGCCTAGCCATGTTCAACCTGAATTCCAAAGGGTGTCTGGTTCAAGTAGACACCAAAATCAGCACCTATTGCCCCTGTCCACGAGGGACAAATGTGGAACCCCTAGGGTGAATTTGCAGTTACCTATCCAGTTATCCAAATTATGTTTAAATAGGGCCAATGAGAGGCTTTGTTTAATATGAATAGGAAGCTTGTTCCAAAGGTGGGGCACCCTCTGTGAGACAAATCTTTCTCTCCAGCAAATTCTGTTGATGTCATACCAGGTCAAGGTCCTTTGAGTGAGTGACCAATGTGTCAATTTACTTGCAAATGTTCAGCATTTCCATTAAAGGTGGGTCAGGAATTGCTCTACATGCAAGGTGCAGCTCACCTCTGAGCAGTCTGTATGAAAAAGAGTAACATGACAATGATTTCAGTCTGTCCCCATCAGACAGATCTTGAAGATTCTGAATTTTCATTGTAATGAACCTTCGTAGTCTCTCCAATTGCTACAGGTGTTTGGAAAGGAACTTTCCAAAGGCACCATTGTACTCTATTATTGGCCTGATGAGGGAAGAGTACAGGGGGTTATAATCTCTTTTTTCTGGAAGCAAATGCCCTTACTTATGAGATAAACAATATAAAATGCACTTCTTACCACTGTGGAGACATGGTGATCAAAGTTAAGGTTGCTGTCAACCTGTGTGCCCAGATGTCTCACCACTAACTATGTGCTTAGGGTAAGGTTATTGATGTAGCAATTTGCAGGAACATCACCATTGCTGAAGGGGGTGATAATGCATTTTTTGCATTATGTTTAAGGCCATGACCTTGGCACCAGTCAGTCTGCGTAAGACTTTCTTGCAGGATGTTGACATTGCTAGGAGTTTCAATGATCACTCACAGTTTGCAGTCATCAGTAAACTTTGTCAGCCGCAGTCCTTTAGTTTTAGCCTGTACTTTGGAGAAGTGGATTCCAAACAGTAGGAGCCCAGAACTGATCCCTGTGGAACACCATTGGTTACAGATCTGCTGGAGAAGATAGTGTTCCCTATTTTGACTATTTGAGTTCTATCAGTGAGCCGATTTTCAACCCACCTGACAATATATGGGTTTATACCTAGATGGGTGAGTTTATCAATGATGCCTGAGTGGGGGATTGTGTCAAAGACCTTGGCTAAGTCTAGGTAGGCCGTATGCACAGATTTTCCCTCTTCTAGTGCTTTGGTGACTGTCTCGAAGAAGTCCACCAAGTTTAACAGACATGATCTCCTTTGTCAAAGCCAAACTGAGTGGGATCAAGAATTTGCAGATTTCCTATATCTTTGTTAATAAGGTCCATGATGATATGTATTGGTAATATATCTAAGTATAATTGTAAATTCTTTTTTATAAGACCTGCTGATCCTACTACTATTGGAACTGATTGGGTGTCCTTTCACATTGCCCTCATGTAATGCCTGCAAATCCTGGTATTTTATGACTTTGTGCCTCTCTGTATGTAAGACACTGTAGTAACTGGGTGTAGCAATTTCAATGATCAATGCTACTTTTGTCTTCTTTTCATGGAATACTATACCTGGTTTTCTCACATCTATTTTTTGAACTGTGGGTAATGGGTATTCCATGTGATACAAACTTGATATTTTTTATAATGCTTGTGGCTGATGGTTCCAGTGTTATTCAGCTACTTCAATATTATAATGTTTACACAATCCCCAATGCAGTAATCTTGCCACATTATTATACTTTTCAGTATATAGTCCTTCTGCCATAGCACAACAAACAACAAGATTTGAGACTATTTCCAATTTTTGTTTTACAAAACCTACATTTGTTTGTTTCTCCCACATGTTCAATGGACTTTGTAAGCTAGCATGTATGTAGTCCACTATCTTCGGCCACCAAGATTAACCAAATTCACCTGTCCTTGACCATTCCTGTATTTGATCCTGTTCAACATGAGATTGTTCCAATGGTTTTCTATGCTTGCAACTGTATTTATGCATTTTATACATTTCTTGTCTTCTTATCTGATCCTTCACCTTGTAGTCTTTCTTTTGGTTTTGGCACAATAAGTCGCTGCCTGATTCTTATCTACTTCTGGTTTGATTTCAATTCCCGCTTGACACCAATATTCTTCTGCTAAACCAAGCAGGGAAGTCATCTTAGACATATTCTCCTCTTGTTTCAAAATGTTCACTACATTTGGATCTTGTGAGGTCAACAGCTATGTATGCAATCCCATGACTGCTGATCTATACACGTAATCAATTTCGCAGAAGCTCATACCTCGTTCAAAACAAGTGTTATATAGACTTGGTTTACACTGATTTTTATAAATCATTTGATGAGCATTAACCATCCTTCATGTTTTCCTGTCCAACCAAACCAACACCTTTTGGGGCCAGTCAATCACTCCAAAACTGTAAGTTCGGACAGGAAGAACAAATTTGTTTATAGCTTGGACTTTCTTCCTAAATGTCACTGCTGTTTTCAGCATTAATTTTAATCTTTTAAAATATTCCTTACTAATTTTTATTTGCATTTGTTCATGTTTTACTGTTGACCCTTCATCAGTTCTCAAATATTTATGCACTCCCTTTTGCTAAAGTGTTTTATATCACATTCCTGTCACAAACTGATGTTTTCTTGGTGGTACAGCTTTCCTGCTTTAAAGGTTGTTTTGCACATTTATCAAGACCAAATGACATTCTTATATCATCTGAAAAAGTTTTGACCACTTGCAGTTGTGCTTTCAGTTCCTTATCTAATGAACTATACAGTTTGAAATCATCTACAAAAAAGATGAGGTCTTTTCACTTTGTTGTTTTCTGGGACCCAAATTGCAGCCATGACCTAATCTCTTAAGTAGACAGCTTAATGGATTAAGGAGAAGACAAAAGAACAACAGTGATAGAGTCACCCTGAATATCCCTCTTTGAATTTTATCCCTGGAGTAATAATTTTTCTTTTATCATGGCTTAAATGCAAAGTGGTGTGCCACTGTTTCATGGTCACTATAATTGATTAGTGTAGGGTAGAGCTTATACATTTTTAAGCATTTTTTTATCCATGAATGTGGGATCCTGTCAAATGCTTTTATATAGTCTATCCATGCCATACTTAGATTCTTCCCATTTTTACAGTTTTCCATTATGACTTTATTTAACAACAAATGATCCTTTGTTCTATATGATTTTCTTTTGTTACACTTTTGTTCTGTTCCCATGATTGAGTTTTCTTCTAAATGACTATAAACGCTGTCAACATTAGTTCCAGTGTATAGTTTATACGCTCTTGGAAGATAGATTACTGGTCTTTAGTTTTTTAGGATAGCTTGCAGGTTAGCTCTTAAGTAGGAGCATTGTTTTTCTTGTTATTAACAGGGCTGGTGTCTGTCCAGGATGCACATATGAATGGTTTGCACTCATAGCTAAATCTCCATGTAAAGATGTTAATACTTTTAACCAGAAGTAAGGTATTACATTTGGGCCTAGGGTTTTCCAATTAGGGGCTTTTCTTAACTTTATTTCAATCTCTCTGCCTGTTGCTTCATCCCATTTCATATCCTGTACATTTGAACTTCTTATTGTTTCTTTTTCTTCTTCTATCCATTTAGCATATTTGTTATGTTCCATAGGATCTTCATAGATATTTCTCCAAAACATATCTTTTTTTTGTGGTATTTCAATTAACTTTACCTTGTTTCCCAATTCTCTATAAAACTTTTTTTGGTCACCAATAAATTGCTTATTTTGTACTTTTCCTTTATATTTATCTGCATATTTTCTAAGTTTTTCTGCCTGTGCTAATATTTTTAGTTTATTATTTCTGATAGTGCATCATAGATCCTGATCTGTTCTGATACTGCACATTGCTTTTATCATGTTGTGACACCCATGCACTGGCCCAGTAATCAAAGAGCCTCAATACTCACCACTAGCATCAGTGAGGGGCATCCACATTGGTAGGATAAGAAGTACACACACAGAAAAGTACAATTTCCCTTAAGGGCATGCAGAGATCACACTCAGTCTGGGACCGGTTTCTCCCTTTCTCTCCAGATCCACAATAAGACTTCCCACTGGCACAGCTATAGTGTTCAAGTCTCAGCTGAGTAGTCATGCCAAAACCTCCAGTGCCCTCTCTGTCCAACCAGTGCTTTGTGTCCCTGCCCAAGTAGCTGACACACACACACTTTGAGATTTGATTTATATACAAACACACAGACAGTCCTGGGGAAGGCTCACGTGGGTTCACTAGCTATGTTCCCTTTAGCCCAGGCTATAAGGTAGTAATCCACTGCCACCAACTACTCTTATCAGTTACTATAAATGCCCTTACCAAAGGGTGTCCAGTTCTACTGTGTAATGTTACTGTTGTCCAAATAATAAGTGTAACTCAGGGCTAAGGCTATTGGAATGGCTTATACAGTATCACCAGATACATGCAATTACTGTAAGAGCTTAAATTATCTCTACACAAAACAGTCACAGTCGAAAGGTTTAAAAGAGAATAACAGGTTTCTAAAATGCTGTCCTCAACTTCTCTGCCATTCTCCTCCCTATTTACAGCTTCCTGCATAAATAAACAAGAATACAGCATTTAGAAAATTGAAATTCCCCTTAGTTCTCTAATCCAACCCTACCTTAGCGTACAGTAATGTTTACACTTTTAGAAACATTCTCTTGCATTTTACTTAAGCTTGCTGGAGTCCCCCACTTACTGATGTCATCCCGGCCAGGCAGTGGAGATATATTTTTTTAACACTTCCCTCCCCCGAAGTGACATCACCACAGCCAGCCTCTGCTTCTTGGTCAAACCCACCCATTCTGTGATGTCGCAGCTGCCTTGTCCTTCTCCCAGCCTTGGAATGCTCAAATATAGTTGCAGGAGGTAGGGAAGTTCCTTTTGTGTTCATGTTTCTAGTACACAGTATTTTACAATCTGAACATGTTTTTCCAAGCCTTGCCTGTATCTGTTTACCCTCGTGGCTTGATTAATTTGTAAGTCAACTTTTTTTAAAACCTAATTCACAATAGTAGCAGCTTAATTTCTTCTGCCTTGCTTTCTTTTACTGAGAATAAGGCTTGACAACTTGCTGCTTTTTTGTTGCGCACGTGGTCTTGGTTGGTAATAGCAACTGATTTGTAGTAATTGCTGCAAATGATTTGCAATAGGAGCATGTGTATTTGTGCACATAACTGCGATCGTAATCTACCTAGTCCTTTTTTTACACTCACTAAACTGTTTCTTTTTTTTTTTTTGTAACACTCAGTAAACAGCTTAACGAGTATAACAGAAGGGCTAGCTAGATCGTGATCGCACAGTTATGCACACAAAACACAAGCTGATGTGGTCCATAACTGTTACTGCCAACAATCTATGCTAGGTGCATGTGTTTTTGTGGGCATAACTGCGATCATAATCTACATAGCCCTTTTTTACAGTCGCTACGCTGTTTTTTTTTTTTTTTTTTTTGTAACAGTCACTAAACAGCATTAACGAGGGCTAGCTAGATCATGATCGAAAAGTTATGCCATATGGTACCATGTACTGTTGTCAGTCCACACTGAAAGGAGAAGAAAAAACACCAATGGGGTATTCAGAAATAGTGCATCAAGCCAGTGCCTTTTTTTTTTTTTTTTACCTGTATGTATGGAGTGTGGCCAGAACTGCACCTCAATTTCAAACTTCAGTGCCAAAACATATTTGAGAGGCAGATCTAGCAACATTCCATGATCCTATGTGAAAATAAAAAAAAAAAATGGTCTCACAGTACTTGCACAGGTGCTAAGCATATCTGAATATCCCCTTGTCGTTCAGCAATTTGTATGAACACAGAACGGTGTAAAAAGAGAAATCATCCTTTCTGAAGTTACAAAGTGCATACTGTGCAATGTCTAACTTTGGTTTCTTGTTACTTTAGCTACATTACAGTCATGTTACCATGATTGTGGTAGTCACACTATTCTGTTTTAGTTAGAGGAATATAGAATTGATAATTTTCTTTGTTTGTACATGTGTGTGTGTGTGTGTGGGGGGGATTTAGACGAAAGACAGACAAGTGCTATCTCATAAAATTAGTAAGTTAAGCATATACTAGGTAGTATATTTATATAACACAGATGACCCATCTACACATTAACATTCTGTATTATTTGTGAATATAACACTTGATGTTTTGGGGCCATTCTTGCCAAGTTCTATAACATACAATGTTATTAATCTCCAGATCTTTTTGGAGTTATATAAGGATTTAAAAAATACATACTTTCATTAGCTTTATACATTCATAAAATAATCATGCCATGCAGAATATTATTACAGCATACACAATGTGAATAATAGATGAATGTTCATCTTTAAAGACTGTCTTTTCAACATTTTCAGAGGAAAAAATATGAAAACTTTTTCTAACAGGAAAGCTGCTTCATACAGAGGTTTTCTCATGAAGGCATGGATTGTCAAATGCATTCATAACTTTTTTGTCCGTAATGGCAAGCTACATGTAATGTGAGAAATTAATTCAGGAATGAAACTGGTTTTCTTCTTGTCAGTTTCCTTAATTAAAAAAAAACATACATGATGTTATCTGTGGCTGTTATAGCAAAAACCAGTGGTAATCTGTTAACAGTGAAGATTCTGCATTGTGGAGCGCAGTACAGGAAAAATGGGATTTATCTGCTGTAGTAATTCATACATTATTTAATTTATTTTGATCTCCAGGTTGGCCTTAATGGGAAGAGCCCATTTAGAAGGGACCATGTTGGATAAAAAAGTCTAGACAAAAAAAATACATTTTGCTTTTGATGCAGATAGCTGTGGGTTCTACTCCTGCAACTTGTAGATGGATTGGTTATGCTGTACTTTAATGGGGGGGGGGGTGCTGCTGTCCTAGGTGTGTCTTCGTTTCTTTGGTTTGCCATCCATTCCATATTGCAATGTTACCGGCTTACCATTTTTTTTCTTTTAAGTAACCTAAGCTATGTAAGGCATGGGGCACTGACTCTGTAGATGAAACACTGAAATCTGAAGTTGTTTGCAGTAACCTACTCATTAGTAACAGTTCTCTTTAATGTGTAATTATTCAGATTAATGTTGCTACTGCACAAATTGTGTTTATTAGCTGATACAGAGTAGCCTTTGTTTGAACTGTTCTGAAATGAACAATGTTACTAGTGCTGCGTATGTTTTGCCTCACTGCTTACTGGAAAAGTGTGCAATGTGTTTATGCTAAATGAGGATACACAGCCAAGTAATGGACACTGGAATGGCTGCAGTGTTGCCTAAAGTGGCTGCTGAGTGAATAGGTCCACCTTATGTGGTAACTTGTGGTGATTGCCTTTGGCTAGACAATGAAATAGGGTGAACGAGTTTTTCCTTGGCCAATTGGCAGTTACTAGCATGATTTCTGGTTGGTCCTTCTTAATTTTCAAGAGGACATTTTGTATTACTGGTAAGGGGGGAGGCATATAGGAACATCCCCTTCCATGGAAAGCTGAAGGCATTCACTCTCCAGGCTAGTGTAGCGTGATCCCTGATGCAGAAATTGGTTAGTTGTCTGTTCTGGGGGGAGGCCAACAGATCCATTTGAGGTGTGCCCTGTGTCTAAGAAGGTTTCCCTGTTCAACATTCATTCTTGAATCTGTGAGGGTGTTTTGCTGAGCATGTTTTTATGGTAGTTATGTTTGGGGGGGAGTGGATGGGAGGGTGATGGATTGTCAAGGTGATTAGTTTGTGTTGGGAACTAACCAGGGAGTAGTTGACTATTGGCGTCTATCAACAGTCGCCCATGTTAGTAATGACCAGGTCAAGGATGTTGCTACATGTAGTGGGGGTAACAACAAACTTGTCCAGGACATTGCAATTAATAAATTCAAGGAAACGTTGGGCAAGTGTATTGCTACATGAGTAGTTTCCCAGAAAATGGAGGGATGGTTGCAGCTGCCCAGTATGAGAGTGTGATGTTGGTCCCTAATATCCTCCAGGGTGCTTAGGAACCTGGAGTGTGAGTCTTGGGAAATGGTTATGGACCTATAGTATACTACACCCTGAATTACTGTCTTACCCAACGTTAGCTGCACCAGAAGTATCTTTGATGCGTTATGTTGGGACCCCAGTCTGGAGACCCATGCATCCTTTATGAATATGAGTACATCACCACCTTTGGAGCTTTGGTCCAAGTTCTGTGGCCGAAAGGTTTTGAATGAGTTATAGCCTGACAGTGCAGGGGTGCTTTTCTGCTGCTTTGAACTAGGTTTCTGTTACAGCACAAATGTCTATTTTCTCTATTTTAAGGAGTGCTTCCAGTGAGTGCATTTTGAGATTCAGACTTCTAGCAATGAGCTGCATGACCTGCAGTTTGCATTTCTTTGTAGCTGTTATGGTTGTAATTTGGTCTTTGGAGCACAGCCTAGAAAAAGAACTATGGGAGTGGCAAGAGACTTGGCCATTATCCAGAAGGCCAGGTGTGACCGATGCAGACTATCTCTGGCAAAGCATAGAGGTCTATCAATCCATGTTATCCCTGTCACGGAGGTACTGGATCCCCTTCTAATGACACCAGATACTTCGTCAATGGTTGTAATCAATCACATTCTTCTTATACTGTGGTATCATTCTGTGTGATCATAGGATGCTATTCACGGCTAGGGTCACACCCCCCCCCTGGGCTACATAATCCACAAGTTCCTCCATGTCTCTTCATGTAGTCCATGGAGTTATGTCTCAGGTAATTCAAACCCACATGTACAATGACAGTCATACTTCTACCTGTTGTTGAGGGACCTGACTGCATACGTATCTGGTGGTTCCGGGCACAGGAGAGGCAGCTGTTAATTTCTACTTATTCAACCGAGTGAGTGGGACATCAGTGTGCCTCACTATCAAGTAACCTATTATTAGTGTGTTGGGCATGCTGTTTTGCTTTAGGGGCTTAGGGTTGAGTTATCTCTCTCGTGAATAGTGTTGTGTTGTAGTGGTAGAGTGCATTTCAGCCTTGGAAGCCTCGGGTACTGTGTCTGTCTGTGTCTGTCTGTCTGTCCCTGTGTGCGCATGTGTCTGTCTGTCTCTGTGTGTGCCTGTGTGTGTGTCTGTCTGTGTGTGTGTCTGTCTGCATCTGTGTGTGTCTGTGTGTATCTGCCTGTCTGTCTGTGTGTGCATGTGTGTCTGTGCATCTGTGTGTCAGGCTGTTTGTGTGTGTGTGTTTCTGTCTGTCTGTCTCTGTGTGTGTCTGTCTCTGGATGTGTGTCTGTCTCTGTGTGTGTGTCTGTCTGTGTGGGTGTCTGTCTGACTGTGTGTCTGTGTGTGTGTCTGTGTCTGTCTGTGTGTGTGTGTGTGTGTGTGTGTGTGTGTGTGTGTGTGTGTGTGTGTGTGTGTGTGTGTGTGTGTGTCTGTCTGTGTGTCTCTGTGTGTGTCTGTGTGTCTATATCTGTGTGTGTGTGTGTGCGTGTGTGTGCATGTATGTGCGTGTGTGTGTGTGTGTGTGTGTGTGTGTGTGTGTGTGTGTGTGTGTGTGTGTGTGTGTGTGTGTGTCTCTGTGTGCGTGTGTCTGTGTCTGTCTGTCAGTCTTTGTCTCTGTGTAAGAGATGGGTAGCATAGCCCTGAAATGGCCAGGTTTTATCAGAATGTCCAGATTTGGCCCCCTTATTTTTGTTGGTGCCTCAACAAAGGAGTGAAGTTTTTAAATAATGACAAATATTTGTTGTTTACACTTCATATCCTTTAGAGAAACACATAGTAACAGAAATCCTATTATTCTAGGGATTTTCTGAGTTCCTGAGATAAATACTTGTAATCTGTTCATAGGTAGGTACTAGGCTATTGGCCCTAAGGCCTATATAAGCTTAGCCTAAAAGCTACCCTGTCTTTCACCACCTAAGAGAATTATTATGATGTGCCCCTGTTGAGCGGTGTCACAGAAGTGATCCCCAGGGTGAAATTCCTGTCTCCCAGTCAATTATCAAGATTTTTCTTGAAGAGTGGTAATGAGGAGATTTGTTTGACATAGATAGGCAGTCTGTTCCAGAGTATGGGAAGTCTCTGGGACAGGAATCTATCCCTCTGGCATATTCTGATTATTGTGGTGACAAGGTTTAGGTCCCTAGAGCATGTAGCTCAGTGGGATTGGGATTTCTTTAAGTGGAGCATGTCCAACAGCTCTGGGTTTGACATAGCTTTGTATGTTAGGCAGAGATCGCCTCTGAGTAGGCGATATGCGATTGAGTAAAGCTGGAATTTTTTGAGACGGTCTGCGTAGGGCATCAGTTTGAGGCCAGTAATCCTCTTTGTGAAGTATTTCTTTGGCCTTTCCAGTTGTTGTAGATGTATTGTGAGGTACATACCAAAAGGGGCATTGTACTCTATTAATTGTACTTGTTTTTCCTATTTATTTTACAATTATTCCAGATGTTGTGCATTTAAAGGTTGAGCAGTGTGTGTGTAGTTCGGGTTAGCAGGTAGTTAGTAATTTCCTTACACTCAAGCCCTGTACTTTAGCTACAGGAAACAAGCTCATGAATCTTCTACCCAACATATGCACCTGTTTTGATTTGAAAATCATATCACTGTTGTCTGTTTAACATATTAAAGCAGTGTTAGTAGCACATCAGGTAGGATGTGTTTCGTTTGATGCAGAAATCTGTGTTCTATTCCCACAGCATGTAGCTGGATTGCTGATATTGTGCTGTATTTTAAGAGGGTGGGGTGCTGCAGTCTTGTATGTCCTCCTTTGCATAAGATGCCTGTTAACCATGAACCTTTTTTACTTTGCCATTCATTCCCTATTGCAATATTAACTGCTTATCATTATAATGTAACACAGGCAATTTATTCATCAAAGGTAGCAA
The DNA here is from genome assembly GCF_019279795.1 of Protopterus annectens. NCBI lineage: Eukaryota > Metazoa > Chordata > Ceratodontiformes > Protopteridae > Protopterus > Protopterus annectens. Next base: position 531,350,500 of record NC_056735.1, on the reverse strand, counting down.
GCAGTGAATTTGTACATGAACTACTTAAATCTAAACTTTTTTTCCTAGCAGCAACCTTTTCATTAGTTACAGTTCAATCTCTCATGTGGAATTACTCAGATGACTTGTACTTCTGCAAAAACTGTGCATAATGAGTGATATTAGTGGGTTGTAATGACTGAGGTTTGAGTGTCCTTGTATGGTTGAAATGTTCGGAATAGGGCAGTTTTGGCACTATTTGCTCATATGCTTAGTTTACTTGCTTACTAGCTATAACTTTACAAAATGCTTTAACAAGTGGTGTTTTATAAATGGAATACAATGTAATTATTATATGTTCTAATTTCATGCATTCAGGAAGGTGAATAAGAGATTTTGCGTGGTACAAAACATGTGTGCAAGGGGTCTTTTATCGATAGAAATGAAAGGTAAAATTAATGTGCCACTGGCCGGATGCATTTTCTTTCAACATGGCTTTCAATGATGTTACAATGAATGTGAGTTTTCAGTCACAGAAGTTTTAATGCTAAGTCTGTTATCTTTGTGAGAAGTGTTTCTTGACTGAAAATTTGATATAAAGGTGCTCAATTAAATCCAAAATTCGGTAATCATTGTACAAGTAAAGCACCATGCACACTGACACTTTTCAGAAGTGCTTATGGCAATTGGGGCCAAACAGTCAACTAATTGGACACTGGAATGGCTTCATGTGGGTGGGGCTGAGGGGGTATCCGATCTAAATGCAACATATGCATACCAACACCTGTTTCTTTACAAAAATAGCACTGCTGATATTCAGGGTATATAGACAAAAAAAGAAATACTATGAATTCATTAAACCATCTCTTTTTATAAGTAAAATCAGCATATTTTAACCATTCCAGTACCCTGCTAGTTGTTGTTAGTTGGTGAGCTGTTACTATGTGTTCCACATTTTGGCCAATTGTTCCATATTATCTGGACTAGTGTTCCTCAGTTTGGAGATGGAAGGTTGAGCGCTATCTTTGGTGTGATCTTGGTTATTCTCACTGGGAGTAATGTACAATTGTTGACCATGGGATGGGTAAGGCCAAGTGGGATACGGTGATTCAGGCACCAGAAGGGAAATTGGTGAGGCTTAAATGGCCCAGAAGGCTAGCTAACCTAAAACTTTCCTATGAACCTGTTGGATTGTTCTTGGAGTGTTTATTTTTCTTTGTGTACTCTGAATTATATTTCTCATGCTTTACACAAGTTTTTTTTGTACTCTGTATTATATTTCTCATGCTTTACACGATTTTTTATGTATGATTCACTGTAGACAACTTTTTTGCAGGTCTGTCAGCTTGTAGCCTTCTGTCCAGTTGCAGGCCTCATTGTTTTTCACAAAGCAAGGTACACCACACTTCCAGACCCACTATAGTTTTTGGCTTTAGTTCCTGGTCAGAGCTGTTAAAATGGTCTTGTAGCCTAAGTTGAATTTAAGCGGATCTGTCACTGCTGTATTGTGTTGTTTTTTTTTTGTTTTGTTTTGTTTTGCTTTTACTAAGATTAATTAGAATGCCACTGCTGCATGTATGTGTGTGTGTAAGTATTTTGTGTTAAGTGGCTTTTCTTAAGTGAAAGGGTATGCAGAGAAATTTTGATGGAGCAAGAAGTTCCATTTTTGCAGTACTGGGGGGTCTTGGTGTACTAATTCTAAATTGTATGACTTCTTAAAAATGAGATTTCCCAGTGGTTTAGTGGTTTCATAAGACCTCAAAGCACGCAAGTATTTAACGTTTTTTTTTTTGTAATGGTCTGAAAGCTTGTCTGTTTTGTAAGAGGAATTGTTTACATATTTTCTGAGCTGTGTGGTTTGACAGTGAAAGGCACCAGTATTCTTTGGGTGTGTAAAAAGTTTTGTTCCATTCAGGAAAATAATGGTATTATTATGTTTACTTGTAAGGAAGTCAAACATATTTTAATTAAAAATACTAAAGGCATAAATGAAAAAGAAAGTAAATAAACATAAAATATAAACATATGAGTTCATTGGACACAAGAAAAAGAAAGGTTGTACCACACACCAGAGAATTTACCTTGTCTTGTGTCGGACCATGAGAACTGTGACTCCCTATTTGGGAACATTACTAAAGCATTGTACTAAACACATTGTCTTATATTCTCTAATGTTCTGTAACATGTGCAATCCATGTAATGTAATTTAACTTGAGTTATCTATGTGATTTTCTCCCTGGCCATCTGCTGACAAAGGACATGAATTCAGTGTGACTACTGCAATTTTGCCATCTTTTGTCTGGATGATTGGTAGCTGACATATATCTATTGAGTCATTTACTGTCTCGTCAATTGTAAACTGCTTATGTATTATGATACATTGTGATATTTCAGTTACCATTGTTGATTACTTGTACTTAGTATAATACCATGCAAAGTGTTATTTGTAATTGCAAAAAATGAGAACAGTGACATACCTCATTGTATTAATCCTGTCTTATGAACTTGGTGGACATTGTTAAAAGCAGCGACATGGAAATGCTTGTTTTGGCAGGGCCCAGACTAGGAATTGCAAGTTTGCCCTTTCCTTACACTGGGGCCTTAGCAAGTGACGGTCACAACAGGAGGACATTAGCTTTGATGTAAGTGGAACAATGGGTTGCAGTTAACATGTACTATAAGTGCTGAAAGAGCAGATGAACAGTTAGTGAAATATATGTCACTAAGTCCCTATATGCACTACTTTTTCATAACTTGTGAACATTTGTATTGGTTTAGACCTGGTGGTTGTGTTGTATTGAGGTCATCATTTGGACAAACTATTCTAAACTGTTGCTGAGAAGTAATATCACATTAACTGTGGTTGACCATGTGTGCATTGATAAAAGGTGTGTGGAGACTGGGTGCTGGCCAGTTCACAATCCTGGTATTGAACAATTGGTCAAACTGCCAAGACTGACAAGACATGCCATACAATTTAACAGCTCTGTAAACATCTATCTAGGAATGTGTTTAGGACTGCAGTGTGCAACATTGACAACAGCACAGGCTTGCAAATTGGAATGCATATCAGAGCTCTTAGAATACAGAGCAGGTCGTTCATATACAATGGGGTAAGTATACAAGCATTAGGAAAGCCAGGTGGTTGAATTTCAGTTAATGCCATGGCTAAGAGCAATCTTAAAATTTGCATGCGTCCATCAATAGAGAATGTAAATGTGTACTGAAAGTGGGATTGTTGTGTGGCAGCATTAGAGATTATGTTCGAGTGAATGATGCAGCAGTGTAGTGGCGCTTGTTGTTGTCTGGCAGCTGCAGTTTTACGGACTGGTCTTTGAGGACAGAAGTGAGATATACAGAATACATAATTAGCTATAGGATGCATGTTTGGGGTAGCCTGCATAGCTGCAGGAGTGTTATGATAGTGGTGAGATGAGTGGATCTGGCTGCAGCTGCAAGTACTGTTGTGGTGTGAGTGGACCTCTGTAAGGCTGGCTACCATGAAGTGGTACAGAGGCTTGTCACGATAGTGCAGTATGTAGTAGTTTCTGCATATGCACATTGTAACCAAAAGCCAGCTTGTGAATACATCATTTAAGTACTGCCTTTTGACTGCTGCTGTATAGTTAGGTGTATGCATTAATCTTCTCCTGTACTGACAGGTATCGGACAATAACAGGCAGGTTGGGATGTCACATGGTGCTATGTGATATGGATAATGCTGGCTGAAGAATGGATGAACATGAGAAATGAGTGCTGGCTGCTGTATTTTTCAGGGTGTGAAGAGATTGGATTGCTGTCCCGAAAATACTATTAGAATGTATTAAGGTAAGAAACTCTTTAAGTTCAGACTCTTGTGCAAACAGATGTTTCTTCTAGCCAAACAGTTTGATACTGCCTGATAGAGGAATTGGACATTGCAATAGATAATTCTGATCTGCCTTATGCAAGATATGTAAGGCAGCACTTAAGGGACTACAGTACAAGGTCAGACAATTGAGATGGCACTATTTTAAGCTTTTACCCCGGGACGCCACTGGAAATGTTCATAGTGTGCCCAGTCAGACTAACCAGGTAAACAACCAGATAACAAAATATTTACTGCAATTTGCTAAGAAAGAGCAAACCTCTACAGGTAGCCAGCAAAGTGAATCAAACCAACAAGCCAGAGAATCATGGAAATTTGTTTATGCAGGAAAAAATCTTTATTAATTACATCTGGTAACAGGTCATGTTACATTTCAATATGTTTATTATGTTCAGTACTAGTGTAGTAACACCACTGTTTGGAAACACAGAAATTTGGTATGCATACTTGTACATTCTGCACGGCAATATGATGCTGAAGTGGTGTATCACTTGCATACTCCTCTGTTGTATTTGCACCAGATACTGCCAGTGTGCACTGCAGGAATAGAAAGATTAAAACATTACCCTGGTATCAGAGGTGGCAGTGCAACATATTCATAGTGGCTTAACATGAAAGTAGCTCTAAGCAAGCATCATGTGAAACCTGAGCAAACACTCATTGCAGCTTCCACACCTTAAGTCTGAAAATGAATTCACATACTCACATGAACAGGGGTAGCTGCATATCGATGGATAAAGGTGTATGGGCATGTTGGGTGGTTACTAAACTGCAAAATTGGTATGTATTGGTGGGGATATTTAGAAGGCATGAGCAAACACACCAGTATATTACAGCCATAGCACCAATTGCACTGGAGGCTGGCAAATAGAATTAGTAACGGATTTTGTCCGCACACAAATATTTCAAAAGCGATTCTTTGCAGTGGCATCCATTATCTGATACAAGGTAAATTAACCTTGATGTTGTTTATTTAAAAATAAATAAGAAATGACTTTGTGATAAGTGACTTCTGGACACAAGAAAAAGGGAAGGGGAAAATATAGCAAAATGTGGTTTGTATGTACAAAGACAAATCCAGGGACACTGCAAATGTTTTTTTTTTTTTTTGCAAACCAACCAGTGGAGTAAAAACATATGCATTCAAACACTGCATACCAACACACTTTGCACATGTAAATCTCAATTTTTAACACACTAGTCATAGGTGACTCTATAGTCAGACACACTGATGTCCCACTCACCAGGCTAAACAAGGAGAAGGTTACTGTCAGCTGCCTATCGGGTGCCAGGATCCGCCACATAACCCATGCACTCAGGTCACTCCACAACAAGTACAAATATGACTCTGTCATTGTCCATGTTGGTGTGAATGACCTGAGATGTACCTCCCTGGACTACATGAAAAGAGACATGGAAGAGCTCTCCAATCTTGTAGCCCAGGCAGGTATGACTCTAGCCCTGAGTAGCATTCTACCATCACCCAGAATGATGCCACAGTACAAGGACAAAATTATTGACTTCAACAATTGGTTAAGCTTCTGGTGCCATTATAAAGGGATCCAGTACCTGTCTGCCTGGGATGACATGATCGACAGACCACGATGCTTTGCCAGAGATGGCCTGCACCTGTCACCCCTGGGATTCCGGATACTGGCTAAGGTTCTTGCTGCCCCTGTAGTGCCTTTTTTAGGCAAGGTTCAAATGACAAATTCACCACCATAACAGGAACAGGCAAGCAAAAACTGAGGGTGATGCTACTCAATGATAGAAGTCTCAATCTCAAAATGCATTCAATCGAGGCATTCCTTAAAATGGAGAACATTGATATCTGTGCAGTGACTGAGACATGGTTCAATGCTCCAGAGAGCACCCCTGCATTACCAGGCTATAACTCATACCACACTTTTCGGCCATGTAACCTGGACTGGAACACCAAAGGCGGAGGTGTGTTTATATTCATTAAGGATATACACACCTCCAGGCTAGTTGCCCAGCATAATGCAGCCAAGGTTATCCAAGTGCAACTAACTCTGGGCAAAACTGCAATCCAAACTGTAGCTTGCTACAGATCACCCACCATGCCCCAAGATTCCCACTCCTCTTTTCTTGATGTACTGAAAAATATTAGGGTTCAACCAAACACCCTAATAATGGGCAATTTCAACTACCCCACCATTAACTGGGAAAACTATTCATGTACCAACTCCTTCACTCAATGCTTTCTACTCCAATGCCCTGGATCAACTTATCCACACCCCCACCATGGATAACAATATCCTAGATCTAGCCATTACCAATATGAGTGACCGGTGTTCCACAGCTGAAGTCAACGCCTCATTGGTCGGACCCAACCATAAGCTAATTACCCTAGATATCCACATCCTGCCTCCACCCCCCATTAAGGAAACCATGGTAAAAAATTTCTCCAAAGCCAACTTCATGCTTCTTAAGACAGAAGTGGTGAACTTCATGACACCCATGTAGATGGACAATAGAGTTATGACTACTGAATCCTACACAATTGCACTTTATAAGCACTTACATGAGTGCATGGATCATGCTATCCCAAACAGAACCAAGACACTATCCTCCAAAAAAAGGAAGCCAATCTGGTGGTCCCCTGCCATAAGCAAACTGTACAACAGAAGGAAGAAACTCTTGCAAAAAAGAGTAAACTCCCACGAGTGGAGAAGCTCCCTGGTCAGCCTCAGTAAGAAGCTGCAATCCCTGATAAAATCCTCCAAAGCTAGTTACAAAAACAAAATTGCCACTGATTCTAAAGACAACCACAAAGCATTCTATAGCTATGTCAAGAATCTCAATGGCAACACTCAGATCTGCTCTGAGTTACAGCACAGTGGCATCAAATATACAGACCCAACCGATATTGCCAAAATCCTGGCAAATAGGTTCAGTGCTAACTTTACCCCCCTCTCACCCCCTAAAGAGCCCATCTCTATACCGGAAGAATGCAAAGTTCCTGTAATCATGGCTGCACAGGTAAAAACCACACTGTCCAAAGTCAAGAACACAGCATCCATGGGACCAGACAACATCCCAGTCTGTGTTCTACATGAACTACAGAACGAACTGGCACCCCACCTAAGTACCATGTTCAATCATAGCCTCACCTCAGGCTTTGTGCCTGCTGAATAGCGCACAGCAACAGTTATCCCACTCCACAAGGAGAGAGCTACCACGGACCCCGGGAACTACCGCCCCATTAGTCTGATGAGCCTGGTCTGCAATGCCATGGAATGTATAATCATGGAACTTATAAATAAAGACATTGGTAATCTCCAAACTCTGGATCCCACCCAGTTCGGGTTTGTAAAAGGCAGATCATGTCTCCTAAACCTGATAGACTTCTTTGAAGCAGTCACCAAAGCCGTAGACATGGGTAAGGTGGTTCACACAGCCTATCTAGGATCTTGCCAAGGATTTTGACACCATCCCCCACTCTGGAATTATAGATAAAGTCACTAAACTAGGTATAAATCCCTATGTCACAAGATGGGTTGCCAACTGGCTCACTGACAGAAGCCACACTGTGAAAGTAGCAGACTCCAAATCCGACTTCAGACCAGTGACAAGTGGAGTACCACAGGATTCAGTCCTGGGTCCTCTCCTGTTAGGTATCTACTTCTCTGAAGTACAGGCTAACACAGAAGGTCTTTGGATAACGAAGTTCGCAGATGACTGCAAACTAGGAGCCATAATCAAAACTTCTAATGATGTGGACATCCTACAAAAGGGCCTCACTGAGACAGATGCCTGGTGTCAAAGCAATGGCCTCAAGCTCAATGCCAAAAAGTACTTTGTCATCCCTTTTGGTAAAAACTCTGCACCCATGAACTACAACATAGGCAGTAGTATACTTAACACCGAAAGTGTGATAAGAGACCTTGGGATGTAGGTGGACAGTAGTCTCTCCTTTGATAATCACATTGCCACAGTAGTCAGGAAATCCTTCTATGTGGCACATCTCATCACAAAAGGTTTCTCATCCAGAAAAAAAGATGTCATTGTTCCCCTCTACTCATCACTCATTAGACCCATTATAGAGTACAACGCCCCTTTTGGTATGTACCTCACAAGACATCTACAACAACTTTAAAGGCTGCAGAAATACCTCACAAAGAGGATTACTGGCCTCAAACAGATGCCCTACGCAGACTGTCTCAAAAAACTCCAGCTTTACTCCATCGCATATCGCCTACTCAGAGGTGATCTCTGCCTAACATACAAAGCTATATCAAACCCAGAGCTGTTGGACATGTTCCACTTAAAGAAATCCCAATTCCTCCGAGCTGCACGCTCTAGGGACCTAAACCTTGTCAACACAATAAACAGAACATGCCGGAGGGATAGATTCCTGTCCCAGAGACTTCCCATACTCTGGAATAAACTACCTGTCTATATCAAACAAAGCTCCTCATTAGCACTCTTCAAGAAGCACTCTTCAAGAAAAATCTTGATGATTGGATGAGAAATAGGAAATTCACCCTGTGGATCACCTCTGTGGCTCTGCTTCACAGTGGCACAGGAAAATAATTTACTTGGGTGGCAAAAGCCAGGGTACCTTTTTGGCTGGGCTTGTATAGGCCCCAGGGCCAATAGCCTTTTACCTACCTATGAACTTATGAAGGTGGAAGTATGACGTGATACCATACCTTAACACTTAAATTAATAGCTATTTAAACTGGTTCATAGTCTAAATGTTTTATTCTTTAGCTCCTTGGTGCAAGACCTTACAGGAGTTGGTACATAAGCTGGATGTGAATGCACCTTACAGGAGTTGCTACATAAACTGGATGTGAATGCAATCAAGTAAGGCCATGGCTATAGTGCAGCAAAAATAAAGGTCCCCTCTAACAAAGAAAATGCTAGAGCAAAGATTAAATTACATGAGCCAAGCAACCTGCTGAGATCTGCCAATCAATGGAATTGCCAAGTCAAATTACCCTCAGGACTTTGACAGCTAGGGAAGCTATGTGTTACGGGGAGGGGAGAAGTAAATGGTCTGGAATTCATTGTTTCACAAATTAGTGCCATTTAAACTAAATTAGAAAAAAAAGGCAGCAGTAAACAGCACTTTGAGTGTGTTCTGTGACATTTGCACGGTTTCTTTTTTAAGTAGTCATTCAACAGCAGGGAATGTTACTTATACTGTTCTATTTTACTCAGTACTTTGTACGCATGCAACATCTACGAAATGACCGGAGTTTTAGGCAAATGGAGGCCTGCATGATGTAACATTCGTGAGCCAAACAATGAATTCTGGGATACTTAATGGCAACCAGATTTATCCAAACCATGTCAATATGCTAGCCTCCATGTGGTCAGAGTCTGGAATTACATATAAAAATATTTAAAATCCTGTAAATAATCCGAGAGTGCTGTTAAAGTGTAGGAAACATCATGCCATGATGAATTAAACATGTTTTTTGAGTATGTGGGTGCGGGACTCCTTTAAAAATATTTAATAATAAATAATAAAAATACTAGACAATACTCATCAATTCAACACAGTGATAACAGAGAGTTCAGCGATCACAGGAAAATACTTTAAAACAATATTGTAGGATAGTCTTACATAAATATAGAAAACAGCTACAGTAATCTGGCTATATTCCTATCTGTCTCTAAGAGAGACTATGTTATAAATTCTACTTACAAGGCAAAGTGCTAGTGAGTTGTTGTCAGCTTCAGAGCAAAATAAAAATGCACAATCTTTCTCTCTGAGAAAGTCTTAATTTGATAATAGACATTACTGCTAAGTCATTTCAGATGACATCATTCTTGACACTTCTACTTAAGTTTCCCAGGGTCACATAACTTAAAATATTAACATTTCTTTTTGTAATCTGAACCTGCCAGGAAGCCACAGCAATAAAAGACACTTTACATCCAAAACCTAGTAATTATCTCTATCTTAGAACAATAGAAATAATTTTCTAGCCCAGACATCCTGTCTCCTAGCTTGAGATCAAACAGTCATAAAATGCTTTACTGATCAGCTTTTTTCCAACAGGGTGCACTGTGGTTACATTTTTGATGGTCAGAACATAACACAGTTTTCTTACATTTGTTGCACAAGCCTGTGGATCATATTAATATTTACAATGACAGAATTATTTTTAAAATTCTATCTGGCTGGGCTGGCAGCCCATCAGTTTTTCATACAAGTCTCTTTCTGAGTATTTTTTTTATCTGTCCCCCTGCTATACTCTTCTAACAATGATACCACTTGTCTTAATTGCTTCATAGTTTTCTCTATTTGATACTTCTATGATGGCATTTGATTTCTCCCTTCCTTTTCCTTAATGCCTTCTGCTTTTTGGTAAGACTTTACCTGTTATTAATTTACCTGCACAGTGATATATCCTATTTACATTTGTTATATCACATGAATCTCTATGAACAGTTATAATTACTGTTTACATTTGTTCTAGCAAACTTCTACTTTTTGGGGTATAATTGACTTTCTGTAGTCTGTTTCTTTGATCAATCTTAATGTGTTGTCCATCACTAATAAATCAAGCAACTCTTCTCTTAGATAATTTTCTTCTAAACTGAGGACACATTCTTTTTTCTCCATTTCCCTTGGCCATTCTGTAGAAAGTTCCACACAATCTTCCTGTGCCATATTCTTTTCAGTTTCATCCTGTGTCATCCTTTGTTCTTTCATATGGGAACTCACTGGCCTATCACTCCACAACATTGACTTTGTCAGAGCTGCCACAGTTTCTTGTTCCTTCTCTTGCTGTGCATCTCCAACTGAACTTTGGTACTGGTTTCTTATGGGAGGTTCCAAAGTGTATTCATATGGCTACTAATCAGATGTTTCCCACTCCACTGGTTTCTTCTTAATTTGGGGATTCATTGCTCTGTCCTGCTGTGATGTTAGCAAAGTTAGATTTTCTATGATAAATCCTTCACTTCACAGGTAATCCATAACCTCACTTTTTATTTCTTTAACTTCTCCATAATAATCCTCTTTTCTACACCAAGGCTGGCGCAGGTCCCACAGTCACTCTTAGTGTTGTTGTCCTGCACATTCTGCAGCCTGCCTGACTATGTCTATTGCATGCAGCAGCAGCAGCAGCTGCAGCCTGGAGCACACACATCTCAATGTAAAAAGTAGCGGCTACAAACATTCTTTCTGTGCTGACATAGCATCTTTACCCCAGTAATTTCCACCCCAAATTATGAGAAAGGGGGGTGGAATCTACATTGAGGTCTTATATATTGTGGAGTAGTTGCATGCAATTGGCTGATTATACTGCAAATCAGCTGTGTATGCTACATGTAGCATTGCTGAACCACAGATGGGTTCATACACAATCAGCTGCTAATGAAAACCATCTTAAAAAGACAAACTAGGGGAACCATTGTGTATGAGAGTTAGTTTGTATGGTTAACTCATTGACACAGTACCCATATAGCTATACCTTTCAACAGAAGAGTATTGTACTCCATCAGGTATGTAACCATTCTGTTTCCAACATGATGCATATGTTCGAATATACTTAGGAGAATGGGGATTAGATCAGTAAGCCTTTCTTAGAACTGTACTGATGACATGACATGACAAGCTGGGTTACACCTACAGAGGATGTAGAGTACAGCAAGGGTATACTATTGTGTTCTAACTAGGTACTCAGGTCCCCTGGATACTTCCTTTGTTAGCAGTTGTAATAGTAAACTGCTATTTGGATGGCACTCTTGTTTATACATATGTTATGGGGGTGTGGTTTCCTGCTATGGGGCACACTACAAAGGACTCCTGTGTTGGGTGTGTGATCATACATGAGAATCTGTCATGGCATAAACAAGGGTAGATCACTATTGCTACTATTCTTGTTGTGTCCACAACCTTTGTATGTTTGGCACACTGTTGAATATGAGATGCGTAATCAAGCAGGCAATACTAATGGCCTTCCTTCATTATCTCTACATACTGCATTCCCATTTATATGATCCTGACATGTGTTCTCATTTATTTGTATTTCAGGAGATATCATGCATGCAAGAAGTCAGGCACCTTTCAGTGAGGCAGAAAACAACCACTACCAAGTCCTGCTATCCAGAGGAAGGCTAAATAGGCAAGAGTGTGTAACCTTGTGGGATGAACTGGTGCACAACAATAATGCCATCGGTCACCTTAATTGCACATATGAGCAGGTGCAATATCATTTCACGGATATGATTAACATGGCACACAGACATGCAGCAGATGTGGCCTGCAGCAGAACAACCTCTGTCAGCCACAGAAGAATTCCTGGCAAACCTTGCAACACAGGACAGCTCCCAGGCATCCATCACCCAATATGTCATGGATGTGGGTGCCACCGTTTCTACTCAAGAGGAGCCTCCAGATATGCTTTGTTGGATCAAGACTGGAATACTGTAGCATTCAGTGTGTCAGGGTGTACATAGTTTTACATGGGTGTCAGGTGTTTTATGGGGGGCGGGGGTTAACTGCAGTTTTAAGCTCATGCACTGATTGCGACCCACATACTTGTTAACATAGCAGCTACTGTAAATGTGAGATATTTGGATGTTTTACCTCTTGAATACAGTAATATGTGGTGCTTTTCAAATTACCTTTCCCATAAACCTTTACAGGCCCATCAGGAATAGGAAGAGGCTGTACTCCTGTTGTGGGTAAGCACAGAACAGTTTTGTCAGAGATGTACATTTAGTTCAATGTATTTGCTAAAGTGTCATCCCAGGTCTGCTGGCTGGATTTATGTACTGTCCGCATGATTGCCAACTGTACAGATATTTTCTGACTGTACACAGTTTAGACTCATACCTATGCCTTGTAGGTGTGACCACAGTGATTGATATGACAGTATTGTTAGGACATTACAGATTGCCATAACTGTCAACTGTGCAGAATTTTGCAGCATGTCAACATTTTACATCATTTATGTTTTGCTCATGAGATTCTTGTTTAAAGAAACTTTTATTTCCAAATAATTTCAGATTTGGGTTAGAAACTAATTCCCTCATGTCCTACTATATGAGGTTGGGGGGGTGATACATGTCTGTAATAATGACAGCAGTGTATACAATGTAACATATATTGCAACATAATACTGCAGAGCATAGTAGTCCAGGTATTAATGTAATTATTTTCTTTTTATCACAGGTGACCAGGGAGGTTGGTCTTTGACCCCTTCACAACCTAATGTCAGTGTGTCTCTTCAGACTCTGATGACGATGGTGACCAAAGAGAGGTACAGCTGGGGGCTGCAGGGGCTAAATCTAAGACAGAGGTTGGCATCCCTCATCTGCCCTCATTATCACCGTACACAGCTAGTATGCCTACACATACCCAGCCCCCTGTTTCCACAGATATTGGACAGTCGGATATTAGGAACATTGAACATGGAAGTGTGGCTACTGTGGTTGCAGTGACTGGTGACACTGGCAATAGCAAAACAGTTTTTGAGGTTCCACACAGGTGGATTGACAGGAGTGCTCGTAGGAGGCCTATGTTTAAGGCCATCATTGAGGCACGAGCATTCAGAAAGGAACTCCTAATGAATGTTCAGGGTTATGGATGCAGCACAGTCTGATATCCGTGACTGCCTGTACCATGTTGCTGATACCCTGGAATGATTGACTGATGCAGTGGGAAGGCACTGGTCTGAGACAGATCACATACTATCTGTCTTGGAACATATTGCCTGTGATGGAACATCTGGTTGGAGTTGAGCATTGGCCTCATGGATGTAAGTCAGCAGCTACATCTGCTGAGAGTCAATGGGGCAATGCACAATCATGCTCCCATAGTGGCAGTACATCCAGCTTTCCAGAGGGGAGTGCACTGTCCACACAAAGACATGGCAGGCCATGGACTCATGGTCCCATGGAGGACACGTTCCCAGCTGACAGCAGTCACCCTCTGATAGTAGCACAGCATCTGACCTTGGGCATGGAGGTACCAGTGGAACTCTTGGCAGAGCCAGTTCATATGGTTTGGAGGGGGGGGTGATGAACTGTGAGCTCTACCATACATGGCTCACAACACTCCAACATACAGACATGTAGGGCTAGCACTGAACTTGGCTGTGTTCATGCACTCACACACCACAGTCACATTCAGGGCATATAGACACACAAGCATTTCCATGGCCCATCTTGCCTGCTTCCCTTACCAATTCACACACATGCTTGCCAACCTATTAGGGCAGCCTAAACCTCCTGTACCCCACACAACACCCTGTGTATGTGATGATACCTGTGCTACATCCCTATCATCTTTCTCATGGATGCAAGGAAATAAAGCTATGTGTCTGATGCACAGATTGACTGTCTGCATTAATATGAATTTGTTTCATCCATTATTGCTTTTGACGTGCTACTTGTACTGGTCATTTACAGATATTGTATGTTGCCATTTATAATGAGTATACCATAATAATGTATGTATGTTATGATGGATGCTGTTGTAAAGGCTGTGTAGTCACACAGAGACAAGTGTCTCATGGAAATGTTAATGTTTCACTTTCAGGATTGTGTAGGACACACCTATGGGTACATATCTACAATCAACCTATCAATGTCAGAGCACAGGATTGAATGTCAGCACAGAAGAAAAATGTCATCAGAAAGGTAAAACATTATAGGTTCATGAGCTCATAGTTTCATATGTATTTAATAGGCTAATGAACACAAGGGCATATCTCTCAAACTCTTAGAGCAAGAAATCTGAACAAAGCCATAAATAAAAGTGGGGCATAGGCCCAAAAATAGGTAAAATTTTTAAATATTGCTCTTACAAACTTAGATGATAGAATAACAGATGTTGCATTAGCATGAATTTTCTGAAGGGCATGAAGTCTGAAACTCAAATTTCTGTCATTATTTTCTAACTTAAGTCCTTAATGATTTGCCACTAATTTGCCAGAAAAACTACAATTTTATGAAAAATGGACCAAAAATATGAGGCAAAAATTTGAACATTCTGCGAAAATCTGTACAGTTGAGAGGTATGCACAAGGGTATCTTTTAGCCTAGCCATGCATCTCTAAATTCTGTCAAGGTCTAATATACTTGATAAGTGTAAGCAGGATTTTTGGAGCCGAAACATCTACAAGATGGGTGTGGGAGCTGAACCATCTACAGTTTCCTTGTGTTCATTAGAGACATTGGTCCTAAACTAGGTATGATTGTCCTGTTCCCCATCCAGTTGTGTAGCATGCACTATATTTACATTAGGGCAGAATTCTGCTTCACATGGATGGGGAGCCTGTTCCATATAGGGTGTAGTCTCTGGGTCCTATTTGTACCACAGGCAAGGTGTAGGTCTGTGGAACAGGTAATTCCGGTGCTAGTTGCTTTGTGGCTATGCAGGAGGCCCACAGTTGGGTCTGACACCACCCTGTATGGCAGGCATACATCTCCCCTCCAAATCATGTAGGAGACAGAATACATGGATAGGGCCTTGACACAATCAGCATAGGACATGTTTCAAACACGATGTAGTAGTTTAGTGAGGAACCTCTGCGGATGCTACAGTTGTCAGGTATACCTGGTTAGTTACACACTATGGGTGACATTGCACTCAATGAATGCTGAATACAGTGGAACAATGTCTTACATGGATTTACATGCCATTCCTCTGTTTATAGCTTGCTCAACACTGAATGATTCCCCCAGTATTACAGACACATGACAGTCAAAGATCAGATCACTATTTATGTGTCCATAGGTCTCTGACTACTGGGACAGCTGTTGAAGGTGTGCTGTCAGTACCATAGATACCAGGGATGGATGACTTCCCAAAGGATAGTATTGTGTATTTCTTGGCATTTAGTGTTAGTCCATGGCTCTGACAACTGTACATCTGTGTCAGCCCCTCCTGGATAACATTTGTGTCAGTGTAAGATTCAATGACAGCTCCTAATTTGCAATCATCAGCAAATTTAGTCAGCCAGAGACCACTGACAGTGGCTGTGACTGCAGAAAAGTAAATGCATAAAAGGAGCAGTCTGAGGAATGATTTGTGAGGGAGTCCACTGGTGACTGGCCTCATTTTAGAGGTGGAGTCCCCAGTGCTAACTTCCTGGATCCTGTCTGTCAGCCACTTGGCTATCCACAAGCTGACATACTAGTTTGTACCTAATCTCTTGAGTTTGTCAACAATGCTCAATGGGGCTATAGTGTCAAATTCCTTGTCAAGCTATGGTAGGTGGAGTGAATCATTTTGCTCTTATCCATTGCTTTGGTTACCTTCTCAAATTGGTCCACCAAATAGGGTAGGTATAATCTGCCCTTGATGAAACCAAACTGGGTTTGGTCCAGTATCTGAAGGTGTACTACATCTCTACTGATCATTTCCAGGATAATTCTTTTCATGGCTTTACATACTCAGACTACTGAGACTTCTGTGTCTGTAGTCTCCAGGGTCTGTAGATAGCCCACCTTTGTGCAGAGGGATAACTGTTGCTGTTCTCCATTCACTAAGCACTATTACCTGTTTGGTGTGTACAGTGAAATACTAATTCCAGAGGCCCTGAAAGGTTATGTTTCATGCTATATGGAAGGCCTTCTGGGATACTGTCTAGCCCATTGATGCAGTGTACTTGGCCTTAGAGAGAGCATTAAGGACATGATCCCAAGTGATAGTACGGGCACTTATATTTGATGGTATTTCCTGAGGGAAGGTTGTGGGAGAAAGAGGGGTAATGTTGGGATCCAATTTATGAGCCAGGAGGTTTGCTATATCATCTGCCTCATTATAGGTGGTTCCAATTACAATGATATATGCACACAATTGTGTCTTACCTTTGCGGTTGTGGACATAGCTCAAGTATGCTTTGTGGTTGTCCTTGGCCTGAGATCCCAAACTTACAGCTGGAGGTTGTTGTAATACATAGTTTTCATGTCTGAGATTTTGTCCTTGAGACACCACCTAAAAAGGTCACTATGGGAGTTTCATGAGCCTTGGCCAGTGGCCAAAATCTCAGGGGTGACAGACGAAGACCTTGTCTGGAAAACATCGGAGTCTGTTGATCATGTCATCCTAAGCTAACAGATACTGTATCACTTTAAAATGACACCAGAAGCTGAGGTAATTATTGAGGTCAATCATTTTCCATTTGTATTGAGACATCATCCTAGGTGAAGGTAAAATGCAGCTTAAAGCTAGAGGCATACATACCTGAGGCACATAATCCAACAACAGTTCACTCATGTCTCTCTACATATAGTCCAGAGAGTTGCATCTCAAGTCATTCACACCAACATGGACTATGACAGAGTCTCGATGGTACCTGTTTTTGGATACATGAGTGCATGTGTGATATGACAGGTCATGTCACCTGACATACAGCTAACTATGACCTCCTCCTTATCCAGCCTGGTGAGAGGGACATTTGTGTGTCTCATAATGGAATCCCATATGACTAATAGGTTTATTTTACTGTTTTGCTTTAAGGGCTTGACAGGTGAGAAACTGGAGTGAGAACTGTCATGTATGTTGCATTCTGCAGTGGATGCATTGTGTGTTGCATACTTATGTTTGTGTTTGGGAGGTCTCTGGTGTTTATGTATTTCTCTGGTGAGGATCTCCATATATGGAGGTATGTGTAACGTGGATTTGGGTGAAGTGGGAGGTGAGGTGTGCATGATGCCAACCTACTTATTGTCATATGTACTGACTGGTGTGTGACAGATCATGTATTCCAGGCAGTTATTATACTCTGAAATGTAGAGTTTGTGTTACTTGTGGTCC
This sequence comes from Protopterus annectens, assembly GCF_019279795.1. Taxonomy (NCBI): domain Eukaryota; kingdom Metazoa; phylum Chordata; order Ceratodontiformes; family Protopteridae; genus Protopterus; species Protopterus annectens. Next base: position 531,332,918 of record NC_056735.1, on the reverse strand, counting down.
AATGACATGATCACATACATAATGTGGCAGATCACAGCCCCTAATTAGCAAGTGACCATATGGTTCTCCTTACTCAGCTTGGTGAGAGGGACATCAGTGTGTCTCACAATGACATCTGCAGTGACTAGAATGTTCAATTGTGTGTCAGCTTGCCTTATGGGCTTATAGATTGGTCCTTCATGAGATGTAGCTCTATGTGTTGATATGTGTTGGTTTTACAGAGTGCATATGGGGCTGCTGAGGGTATTTGTTATCCGGACATTTTCTATAAGGTCTTTGTGATTTATGAAGGTTACATGTCAGTGCCTCAGCTCAAGTCTGCTTTGAAGTTTGTGTTATGGGAGCAGCTTGTGTACCAATGACTACCTTATTGACATTAGGAGTACTTTTATGTGAGACCTTTGCCTCCAGTGATATTATGTATATACATCTCTCACATACCATACCTGTTTGTTTGTTTGAGAATCAAGTGGTTGTCAGTAAACATGAGGCAATTTCTACATTGTCTCAGGATGTCCATATCCACCAAGGTAGTGAAGGACAAAGTGGGAAACCTCATATCCATGGCAAAAGATCCTTTTTTATTGATTAAACAAATGTACTGAGAATGTCAAGTCAATGTCAGTAGTATCTGTTCTGCATCTATGGGGCAGTGCTTACCACTGCATGCTGGTTGTTGTGTGTGCAGCTCAGTACTAGAGTTAATTCCATCATGGTTTCCAAGAAAAATGTCACCAAGGTGTCTGAGTCTGTGCAAAATACTGCCAAACACTGGAGGAGAAACTAATATGTAAATTCTGTAACATTAAGGATGGAGTATTTAGACAGTTATTCAGACTACTGAGACTTCTGTGTCTGTAGTCTCCAGGGTCTGTAGATAGCCCACCTTTGTGCAGAGGGATAACTGTTGCTGTTCTCCATTCACTAAGCACTATTACCTGTTTGGTGTGTACAGTGAAATACTAATTCCAGAGGCCCTGAAAGGTTATGTTTCATGCTATATGGAAGGCCTTCTGGGATACTGTCTAGCCCATTGATGCAGTGTACTTGGCCTTAGAGAGAGCATTAAGGACATGATCCCAAGTGATAGTACGGGCACTTATATTTGATGGTATTTCCTGAGGGAAGGTTGTGGGAGAAAGAGGGGTAATGTTGGGATCCAATTTATGAGCCAGGAGGTTTGCTATATCATCTGCCTCATTATAGGTGGTTCCAATTACAATGATATATGCACACAATTGTGTCTTACCTTTGCGGTTGTGGACATAGCTCAAGTATGCTTTGTGGTTGTCCTTGGCCTGAGATCCCAAACTTACATCAAATATGGCTGTGGTAGACTTCACTTGTCCTCTGATTTATTTATTTACATTGAAAGTTCTTTTATTCTGCTGTGTGCTACATGCCTATGTTTGGCCATGAGTTTCTTCCTTCTGTTCTACAGCCTATAAACTCTGTGATTCTATCAGGAAGGCTTGATTTTGAGTTAAGTATGTACTTCTCCCTGGTGGGTATGACTGCCTATATGCAGCTAGTAACATGCTCGTACAGGGTCTCTATGAACATGTCTGCATAGGCTACAGTGTTCTCAGTGTTTATAGGGGCTTGAGATTTGGAGACTGTATCATCTGATAGCTGGAGACTGGCCTTACAGTAGTTCCTCAATATTCCATGTGTAGATGGGGTCCATGTTTTAGTTCTACTTCAATGGAAAATCATTTGTGCTTGGACTTTACCAGGGAAGACATTACAGTATGGGGTGTGTATGACTCTGCCATATTGCTTAGACCCACACCCAGTGTGGTTGTTGTCCTGGTTGGTGTACTGGCTATCTGGTCGAGGGAGTTACTGTTCACAGAATCCAGCAATCTCTGTGCCTGCATGTTCGGTGTCATAAAGGATTCCCAGTTAATAGTGGGATACTGCAAGTCGCCCATGCATATGGTATTGTTTGGGATAGCTAGTGTTTCCAATAAGATTAAATACATGATATGGGTTTCCTGGGCCTTACAGGGGGGCCTATAGCTTGCATGGAGCTGCACCTGGTTCAGATCACAATAGGCAAATTGGATTTCACCTTTTGTGATTTGAACCAGGCACAGCTCAAGCGCATTGTCCTGTTTGACCAGCCATCGGGTATCTTCAGTTTTGATGTACATAGAGACACCTCCAGCTTTTGTGTCTGACTGTGAAGTAGCTGATCTAACTGTGTGGAAGGCATAATAACCTTGCACTGTTGTTGTGCTCTCCATGGATTAAAGTCATGTGTCACTGAATGCACAGACCTCTTCCAAGAGCTCAAATAGTATCTGTAAATATAGTTTAGGGAGATATGTCACAGGTTATGTACTCTGACTTGGACTATGACTGGGTCATATCATGGGATCATAGGAACTTAGTAGGCTAATGGCCTTAGGTCCCTCACAAGCCTAGTCAAGTTCTACCCTTATTTTGATGATCAGCAACAATTGCCCCTGTCAAAGAAGGGCACAGGTGGAACCCCCAGGGTGGATTTACAGTTACACATCCAATCGTCTGGGTGAATTTACAGTTACACATCCAGTCTTCCAGATTGCATTTGAAGAGGACCAATGTAGTGCTCTGCTTAACATGAAGTGGAATTCAATTCCAAAGGTGTGGTAACCTCTGTGAGTCAGATCTGACCCTCCAGCATGTTGTATTACTGTCACACTGTCACATACTAGGTTAAGGTGTATAGAGTGAGTAACTAGTGTAGCATATGATTTGCGGCTATGCAGCATTTCCAATAAAGCCTGGTCACAGATTGCCTTATATGCAAGGTATATATCTTGTTTGAGTAGTCTGCATGAAACAGAATAAAGCAACAGTGACTTTAGTTGATCCACATAGCACAGATGCTGAAAATCTTGAATTATCCTTGTGAGGAACCTTTGTGGTCTCTCCAATTGCTGCAGGTGCTTGCAAAGGTGCAAACCAAAAGGGATATTGTATTTCATTATTGGCCTGGTGAGGGGAGAGTACAGGAAGATTATAACTACTTTTACTCTTCTGGGTGCAATGGCCTTACTTATGAGATGAGCAATATAGAATGCCCTTTTTACCACTATGGATACATGGTGATCAAAGGTAAGGTTACTGTCAACCTGTGTGGCCAGGTTTCTCACCAGTATTTTTTTTTACTGATATGCGAGTTAGCAGGAACATCACACTTAGCGAGAGAAATGTTAATATAGTTTTGCTGCATTGAGGTTAAGACCCTCTTGTAGGATGTCGTCATCATCTTAAGCTTCTATGACGCTCGCAGTTTGCAATCATCAGCAAACTTTGTCAGCCACAGACCTTTACTTATAGGTTGTACTTTGGAGAACTACATTCCAAAGAGTAGAGGTCCCAGGACAGATCCTTGTGGAACAACACTGGTTACAGGTCTGCTGATGGCGGTGGATTCCACTATTTTCACTCTATGGGTTCTATCAGTTAGTGACCCATCTAATGATATATGGGTTGATACCTAGCTGGGTGACTTTGTCAATGATGCCTGAGTGGGGGATAGTGTCAAATGCCTCGGCTAGATCCATGGAGGCTGTATACACGTTTCCCCTCATTTCAAGTCCATGGTGACTGTCTCAAAGAAGTCCACAGTGTTTCACGGGCATTATTTCCCTTTGACAAATCAAAACTGACTAGGGGCAGCTGTTTGGAGCTTACCTATATTTTTGTTGATAAGGTCCATGATGATTCACTCCATGGCCTTGCAGATAAGGCTAGACAGGCTAATAGCTCTATATTTCCCAGGGTCAGCGGAAGCATCACCTTTGTGCAAGGGAACAGTTGTGGCCATTTTCCATTCATCTGTGACAAAGGCAGTTCTTAGACTACTTTTGAAAAAAGTACCCAATGGTGTTGCTAATTCCTGTTGGAGGCCATGTAGTAGCCAGCCTGGGATGTTATCAGGTCCCATAGATGCTGTGTGTTTGGCCTTATAGAGGGCATTTACAACTTGCTCTTTAGGGATACAAGGTAGGGAACAGGTGGAATGTATGTCATTGGTTACATGTGGTGGGAACAGGGGAGTGAGGTATTAATAGTACTTGTCAGCTGACAGGTGAGCTATGTCCAAATGATCAGTATATGTGCTATAATTAACTACCAGTTCAGCACAAATCTGGCTGTCTCCTCTTAGGTGACAGATTTAACTAAATGACACCTTTTGATTGTCCTTTGTGGAGGAAGCTAATTTGAATTCATATTTTGCTTGTGAGGACTTCAGAAGAACACTTATTGGCTTGTTTAAGAAGAGTAGGGAATGTTTCCAGTTTAGAACTAACTCCCTCTTACTCTTAGCTATTTTTCCTCTTATTGTAAAGCCTGTTAATGGCAGTTGTCCACCATGTAGGTTTGATATTCCTTGTGGAGCTTGTTTTGATCCTATCAGGTACGCTGAGTCAATTCAGTTAAACAGGTGTTTGTATGACACATTGGAACAGACCTGGCCATAGTTGCCAGTTCCACCTGGGGAGTGCAGCACAGCTGTCTATACCATCCCATATGAGGTACTTATCCCAGGTCACTGTGACTGTACAAATGTGTAAATCTTCAAAGGTGAGGACTGCTTCCAGTGACTGCAGTTTCATGTTAAGACACCTAGCATTGAGCAGCATAAGCTGGAGGTTGTTGTAATACATAGTTTTCATGTCTGAGATTTTGTCCTTGAGACACCACCTAAAAAGGTCACTATGGAAGTGTCATGAGCCTTGGCCAATAGCCAAAATCTCAGGGGTGACAGATGAAGACCTTGTCTGGAAAACATTGGGGTCTGTTGATCATGTCATCCTAGGCTAACAGATACTGTATCACTTTAAAATGACACCAGAAGCTGAGGTAATTATTGAGGTCAATCATTTTCCATTTGTATTGAGACATCATCCTAGGTGAAGGTAAAATGCAGCTTAAAGCTAGAGGCATACATACCTGAGGCACATAATCCAACAACAGTTCACTTATGTCTCTCTACATATAGTCCAGAGAGTTGCACCTCAAGTCATTCACACCAACATGGACTATGACAGAGTCTCAACGGTACCTGTTTTGGGATACATGAGTGCATGTGTGATATGACAGGTCATGTCACCTAACATACAGCTAACTATGACCTCCTCCTTATCCAGCCTGGTGAGAGGGACATCGGTGTGTCTCATAATGGAATCCCATATGACTAATAGGTTTATTTTACTGTTTTGCTTTAAGGGCTTGACAGGTGAGAAACTGGAGTGAGAACTGTCATGTATGTTGCATTCTGCAGTGGATGTATTGTGTGTAGCATACTTATGTTTATGTTTGGGAGGTCTTTGGTGTTTATGTATTTCTCTGGTGAGAATCTCCATATATGTAGGTATGTGTGGATTTGGGTGAAGTGGGAGGTGAGGTGTGCATGATTCCAACCTACTTATTGTCATATGTACTGACTGGTGTGTGACAGATCATATATTCCAGGCAGTTATTATACTCTGAAATGTAGAGTTTGTGTTACTTGTGGTCCAATGACATGATCACATACATAATGTGGCAGATCACAGCCCTAATAAGCAAGTGACCATACGGTTCCCCTTACTCAGCTTGGTGAGAGGGACATCAGTGTGCCTCACAATGACATCTGCAGTGACTAGAATGTTCAATTGTGTGTCAGCTTGCCTTATGGGTTTATAGATTTGTCCTTCATGAGATGTAGCTCTATGTGTTGATATGTGTTGGCTTTACAGAGTGCATATGGGGCTGCCGAGGGTATTTGTTATCCGGACATTTTCTATAAGGTCTTTGTGATTTATGAAGGTTACATGTCAGTGCCTTAGCTCAAGTCTGCTTTGAATTTTGTGTTATGGGTGCAGCTTGTGCACCAATGACTACCTTATTGACATTAGGAGTACTTTTATGTGAGACATTTGCCTCCAGTGATATTATGTATATACATCTCTCACATACCATACCTGTTTGTTTGTTTGAGAATGAAGTGGTTGTCAGTAAACATGAGGCAATTTCTACATTGTCTCAGGATGTCCATATCCACCAAGGTAGTGAAGGACAAAGTGGGAAATCTCATATCCATAGCAAAAGATCCTTTTTTATTGATTAAACAAATGTACTGAGAATGTCAGTCAATGTCAGTAGTATCTGTTCTGCATCTATGGGGCAGTGCTTACCACTGCATGCTGGTTGTTGTGTGTGCAGCTCAGTACTGGAGTTAATTCCATCATGGTTTCCAAGAAAAATGTCACCAAGGTGTCTGAGTCTGTGCAGAATACTGCCAAACACTGGAGGAGAAACTAATATGTAAATTCTGTAACATTAAGGATGGAGTATTTAGGCAGTTATTCTGAAGTCAGACACTAAACAAGCAGTGCTTACTGAAAACAAACAATTACCTTGTAAAGAATGCTGAAAGGAAGGGAGTCGCTTGAATTGCTACTGCCTGGCTACTACTACTACTGCTGGTCTCACCATGGCCTCACTCTGTGGGATACAAAGCTCCTATTCTTTTCTCTTACCAGAAGCAAAATGCTAGCACCAAGCTCAAGATAAGAAACAGACCACAGCCTGTTTAGTGATCCACACACTTGTCCCAGATGATGCAAGGCTATATAGGCTTGTTGTAGCCTTTTCCAGCTAGATGTCTTGATTAGCAACCAGACCAACCATTTGCTTTTTGCATGTATTATGCCTTGGGTTCTGAGACTTGTAGAATTTGACGAGGGCACTGACCTGATGGTGATTAGGAGCACAGCTGCTGCATCACAATATAATGTTCACTGTCAGGTGACATAGATGTCCATGGTTTCTCTTGCGAGCTCCATAGTGCAATGTTTCATGTTAGGTAACAATTTCAGTAATGCATGCAGCCAGCCCTTCAATAGCATAATGGTGGTGATCTGCGTGACATGGATGTGAGGTCTACTGCAGAGAAGTGGCCACCTTTGGGCAATGTTTCTTTCCCTCTCAAAACTCCTAGGTATGTCATACTATACATTTGTGTTCCTAGAACACAAAACTGTGTTCCCACATCATTTCACATAGCATCCATTTGCTGTCTGGTTGTTTGACAGGCATCGTAGACTTGCAAGGCCAAAGTAATGACTGCAAAGTTGAACAAGATTTCTGCATGCACAGACATCCACATGTTCACTGCAAAGAGTGCCTACAGAGAGTGTGTTTGAGGCTGCGAACCCCATGGGTGTAGCAGCATGACTCTTACTTTGCTGGAGCTGTACATTGTCATATTTGTAAGTATGACTCAAAGCTTCTCAGAAAGTCATGTCACAAATCCAAATATGAAATAAATCCAAAAATGAAAAAACAAAATGACAAAACAGCAATTTAATATGAACACTTTTTAATAAAACAAAAAAACAACCGGTAAGCTCTTTCATTCAAATAAAACTTCTTCAGACCTGGCTGTATCTCACAAAACACTACATTTAAATGTTAAAAAGTCACATGACTACTACACTAGCAATGCTTTAGCCTGTTATTGCATAAAACTACTTTAAAATGTTCTCTTTCATTAATACCTGGATCTGCATCTGTATTAAGCCTTACTTGGCAGGCATATTCCTTCCAATTTAGGTCCTCTTCTGCATCCCATTTTTTTTCTGCATCTAACACTTGGTCAATTATAATAAATCTAAACCCTACTTTAATGTTGCCAGGGATTTTATATAGGAAGAACAATACGTAGTTTCTATCATAGAATTTATGAACATCTTAGGGGAGTGGATAAATTAGATTTGGCTAATGTCTTAGCAAGACATGTTGCAAATGTTCATAATAACATTAAAGCATTGGTAGTGTAGTAGTCATGTGACTGTTTAACATTTAAATATAGTGTTCTTATTAAATTGTCATTTTGTTTTTTCATATTTGTAAGTATGCTATTGTGACCCTGCCTAATAACAGGATTATGGTTCATGCAAGTGCCACATGCCTAACAAAGCAGTGTAATCAATCTGTCATGTTATCCCACACTGTCAGGTACTGTTTTACCTTAGAATGATGCCATAAAGGTAATAACATGTTACATTTAAGCATCTGTTAAGCCACTGCCTAACCATGGCTTGTTGTGACGTATACACAAGCAATAATCTATTGCTAAGGGCATTATCAAGGGCTGTTGCAAAGATGTAGACAGCATCCCCAACCCTCTACTCTGTCTCCACACAAACACAATGGGTGAGAGATGCAACTATATTAAAAACCTTAAATCCCTGCTCTCTCACACACCAGTCAATACATATGACAATGAGCAGATTGCCAACATGCACACGTCACCTCCAACTCCACCCAAACCCACATCACACATAGCCCCATATGCGGAAGTCCTTACCAGAAGCATATTTAAAAACCAGACACCTCACAAACACAAACATGTTACACATAATACCACCTCTGCAGAACACAGTGCATATAATAGCTCACACACCACTGTTTCACTGGTCAAACCCTTAAGATAAAACACAAAATCAAACATCTTACTCATAGGTGATTATATCGTGAGACAAACTGAGCTCCCTCTCACCAGACTAGATAAGGGAAAGATCATGGACAGCAGTCTGTGAGGTGCCAGGATGGGTCTATATTAGAACCGCGAAAGGCCATTTAAGTGAATACGTAAACATTGGCACATATTGCGTGAACCGTGAGTACACCAAATGCCTGAAACCGCAAAATTCAAAATCTCGAATCGGCATAGGTGGCCCTTCTGCAGTATAGCTCTGGAAGGTAAGTGAGCGATAGTTACGGACCTTAGGGTTAGGGTGTGGATTAAGGCAAGTGCATAGATAGTAATGTATATAAGGTTTAGTGTAGGGTTAGACGTAGGGTTTTGTTAAGTGTATGTGTGTGGATTATTTATTTTGTTTGGGTATAGCTTATTAAGTTAAGTGTGCGATAGTTATGGTCCTTAAGGTTAGGGTGCGGGTTAAGGTAAGTGCATAGATAGTAATGTATGTAAGGTTTAGTGTAGGGTTAGAAGTAGGGTTTCAGTTAGTATATGTATGTGGTTAATTTTTTTTTTTTTTTGGGTGGGTAGTATGTAGTGAGCAGTGTGGTTGGCCAACTATGCCTGTTCAAGATTTTGAATTCTGTGGTTTCAGGCATTCGGTGTACTCGTGGTTTGTGCAATATGTGTCGACTTTTACATATTCACTTAAATGGCCTTTCGTGGTTCTAATATAGACCCATCCTGACACCTCACCTCACACCTGCCAGGATACCCAACATCACATGTGTACTCAGGTCTGTCAACAACAGGTACTGTTATGGCTACGTTATAGTTCCTGTTGGCATGTATGACTTGAGACATACCTCTATGGACTGTATGAAGAGAGACATGACTGAACTCTCGGACTATGTGTCTTAGGTAGGTATACCCTTGGTCTTCAGCTGCATTTTACCTTCACGTAGGATGATGCCTCAAAACAAACAGAAAATGATTGGCTTCAATAATTGGCTTAGCGTCTGATGTCGTTTTAAGGGGATCCACTATCTAATAGCCTGTGATGGCATGCTAAACAGACCTCGATGCTTTGCCAGAGATGGTCTTCATCTGTCACCCTTGGGATTTCAACTGCTGGCCAAGGCTCTTGCCACCTCCATAGTGCCCTTTTTAGGCGGTGTCTCAAAGACAAAATTTTCAGTTGAAAAACCCCAAATACAAACAATCTCAAGGTTATGCTGCTAAACGCTGAGTGTCAACACAAAACTGCACTCACTGGAAGCTGTCCTCACCTTGGAAGATGCAGACATTTATGCAGTCACAGAGACCTGGTTCAAGGCTGTGGAGAGCACCACAGCCATACCAGACTACACCTGCTTCCACACGTTCAGCCCTCAAACTGAAAGCATGCATAGTAATGGAGATGGTGTATAAATATTCATTAAGGATACATACACATCCAGACTGGTTAAACAGTGTGATTACCTGGATACACTTCAGGTACTATTGACTGTTTGTAGAGCACCTATTCATTGCCAGCTACAGGAGTCCTTCCACGAATCAGGACACCCACTCTGTTTATTTGAATCTACTTGTGTCTATCAAGATACATCCGAACACCATGGTTTTGGGTAACTTTAACTAACTACCAACTGGGTAGATTACGTGTGCTTAAACTCACTTGCTTTTTTAACTCCATTGCCCTGGACCAGCTGGTTGACACCCCTATGAGGGGAGGCAGCATACTGGATCTGGTGCTTACCATTATGAGAGACCACTGTAGCACCCCCCCCACCCCCACCCCCCCACTGTGAGGTCCTTCCTGGTGTTATCTAGCCACAATCGGTCTCATTCAAAGTAAGTATCACACTTGACCCACCCTACACTCCCATTACAGCAGATAAACTAAAAAAATTCACCAAAGCAGATTATAACCTCTTATGGGATGGTATAAATAGCTTCACTGCACCTCCCCTCTCAGATAGAACTGGCAACTATGTCGAGCTCTACACCAATGCTTTATACAAACACCTGTATAACTGCAGTGACTTGGCTGTACCTGATAGGAGCTAAACAAGCTCCTCATGCAAGAGCAAACCTGTCTGGTGGACAACTGTTATTAACAGGCTTTACAATAAGTGGAAGACATTGCTGTGCAAGAGTAGGAGGGAGAAAGCCCCCCAAAACAGGAAACATCCCTTCTCAGCTTAAACAAGCAAATAAGAGTTGTTGTGAAGTCCTGCAAAACAAATTATGGGTCCAAATTGCCCTCCTCCACAAAGGACAGCCACAAGGTATTCTATAGTTACATCTGTAACCTAAAAGGAAAGGCCCAGATTTGTGCCAAATTTGTAGTTAATGATACCACATATACTGAGCCTGTAGACACTGTTGGCCGACAGGTTCTGTGAAAACTTCACTCCCTTGTCCCTACCACATGACCCCATGACATCCCTGCCACCTGTCTCCTACTTTGTATCTCTAAAGAGCAGGTAAAAATGACTTGTCTAAGGATAAAACACATCTATGGGACCTGATAACATCTCAGGCTGTGTTCTACAGGAGCTTCAGTAGTAGCACCATTGGGCACTTTTTGCAATCATAGTGTAACCACCAGCTTTGTCCCAGCTGACTTGAAAACAGCCACCATTATTCCTTTGCACAGAAGTGGTGCATCCACTAACCCAAGGAACTATAGACCTATTAGCCTGACTAACCATATCTGCAAGGTCATGGGGCAAATCTGCATGGACCTTGTCATATCTGCTGATCTCACAAGACCCAAATATAGTGAAAGTTTTGAAACATGAGGAGAATAAAGCTAAGATGACTTCCCTCTTAGTCTAGCAGAAGCATATCAATGTCAAGCGGGAATGGAAATCAAACCAGAAGTAGATAAAAAGCAGGCATCAACTGAATGTGCCAAAAAGCAAAAGAAAGAATATAATAAGGTGAAGGATCAGATGAGAAAACAAGAAATATGGAAATGGCATAAATATAGTTGCAAGTACAGAAAACTCTTGGAAGAACCTCATGTTGATCAGGATCGAATGCAGGAATGTTTAAGGAGATGGTGAATTCAAACCAAAAGATGAAAGATTAATATTGGCAGCCCAAGACAGTGGGCTACATACACAGTGGTTTATAAAGCCCATTGTACATGTGGAAGACACAGACAAATATAGGTTTTGTAAAACAGAATTAGAAACAGATGAACACCTTGTTGTTGGTTGTGATATACTAATGGCAGAAGGACTGTATACTGAAAGGCATAACAATGTGGCAAGACTGTTGCAATGAGGATTGTGCAAACATTACAATATTGAAGTAGCTGAAAAACATGAGCCACAAAGCATTATAGAAAATGATGAAATCTACATCACATAGGATCACCCATTACCAGCAGTTCAAAAGATAGATGCAAGAAAACCAGATATAGTGATCCATGAAAAGAAGACAAAAATAGCACTGATCACTAAAATCACCACACCCAGTGACTACAGTGTCTTGTGTACAGAGAGACATAAAGTCATGAAATATCAGGATTTGCAGGCAGAAATGAGAGCAATATGGAAGAAATATACAGTTCCAATAGTAGTGGGAGCAATGGATCTTATAAAAAAGAATCTACAGTCATATTTACATATGTAACCAGTACATGTAACTCCATACGAATTGCAGAAGGAGTCATTACTGGGCACATTGTGAGTGCTGGGAAGAGCACTTCTGGCTAACATCAAAGATTTAAACAATACTAATTACATGAACTTTAATTGTACTTTGATTTAGGAATGGGGTCCATTCCCATCATGGCATTAGAAACCTAAAAGATTTGGAGAAATTAGAAAAGGTAGAGACCTTATCAACACAGATATTAGTAATCTCCAAATAGTTGACGCTACACAGTTTGGATTTGTCAAAGGGTGATTATGCCTGTTAAACCTCGTGGACTTCTTGAAAACAGTCACCAAGAACCTGGATGATGGGAAATCTGTGCTTACAGCCTACCTGGACTTAGCTGAGGCATTTGACACCATCACCCACTCAGGCATCATTGACAAACTTATCCGACTAAGCATCAACCCCTAAATCATTAAAGGGATCATTAACTGGTTCACTGATAGAACTCATATAGTCAAAATAGGGGAATCCATATCCAATAGCAGAGCTGTAACCAGTGGTGTTCCATAAGGTTTAGTCATGGGTCTTCTACTGTTTCGAATCCATTTCACCAAAGTACAAGCAGAAAGTAAATATCTGTGGCTGACAAGTTTTGCTGATGCTTGCAAACTGGGAATTTTCATAGAACCTCCAAATGATGTCAACATTCTACAAGGGGTCTTATATGGACAAATGATTGTTGCCAAAGTCATGGCCTTAAATTCAATGCAAATATATGTATTATCATTCCTTTTGGTAACAGTGATGTTCCTGCTAAGTACCACATCAATAGCAACACCTTAGGTACATGCTCAGAGGTGAGAGACCTGGTGACACAGGTTGACAGCTACCTTACCTTAGATCACCATGTCTCCACAGAGGCAAGAAGGGCATTCTATTTTGCTCATGTCATAGCTGATAGCCTTGTCTCCAGAAAAAGAAGTCATAACCTCCATGTACTCTTCCCTCATCAGACCAATATTTGAGTGCAATGGCCCTTTTGGTATGTACATTTCCAAGCACCTGTGGCAATTGGAGATACCACAAACATTCCTCACAAGGGAAATTCAAGTCTTCAGCATCTGTCCTATGAGGATCATCTGAAATCACTGTCACTTTAGTGTGTGTCATACAGAGTACTCAGAGGTGATCTCTGCCTTGCATATGAGGCAATCTCTGGTCCTGCTTTATTAGAAGTGCTGCATATCTGTAAGTCAAATGATACACAGGTTACTTGCTGTAAAGACCGTAATTTGGTATGTGCCATTAATTAAACCTGCTGGAGGGAGAGATTTGTCTACCAGAGATTAACACACCTTTTGAAGAGACTTCTACTTCATGTCAAATAGATCACTTCATTGGCTCTCTTCAGATACAATCTGTACGATTCATTGAATGGGTGACCATAATTTAAACATGGGGTTCCACCTGTGTCTCGCTTGGACAGGGGCAATAGGTGCAGATCATGTAAATACATATAACAACTTGGCTAGGATTGAAAGGGCCCTAGGGCCAGCAGTCTAATAAATTGCAATGATCTTATGATCCCATAGGCTGATGTAAAATGCTCTGACTAACCCCCACCCACCTCAACTTGGATGAATGAGAATAGTGCCACTATATATTTATGTTTACAGAACACTGTACAGCTTGACATTAACATGGCTTTAGGTACTCTTATGGTAGATGACATCAGCAGGACTTGTGGAGGATGACAGTTTGGGGGCCTGCATTATCTGCAAGGGCCAAAAAGTGTAACATAATGCCATTTTTGAGATCTGTGTGATATTCGCAATTACTGCTTGAGGATATATATATAAACACACACACATATACACACCAAGTGGGGGTGACATGAGATTATCATCACTACGTATCTAGTCTTACACACTACAGATCACAGTACTTAACACATGCACCATGGCTCAAGTCTACTTTGGAAATGACTGCAGGTGAAGTAATCCTACAGAACATAAACAAGCCCTATGTTGAACATCTTGGGAGGGCTGCAGAGTCACATTGCTTCCTACTGTCATCTCCAGAGAGTAGCCTAACAGTCAGAAAACTGTTTTGTAGCCTAGCTATCTGAAAACAGTACCCATATTGGGCATATGTGCATGTTTGTATTTTTATGGGCAAGCCGGTAGCAAAACTAAATGAACCCTCTCAATGAGTGTGCACACAGCATAATACATTACACAACTTGTTCAGTTGTTGATGTATGTGTGGGGAAATCCAACAGGCACTCTATTGAATGTGAGTGCTGTTGCTGATGCAGATACAAACATATGGTTTCACAATATATATATATATATATATATATATATATATATATATATATATATATATATATATGTATTCATATACTATGCCATACATTTTCAAGGTTTCCACATGCTGTATTAGGGAGACATGATATGACTCACCACTGTACAGATGTTTGCAGCAAGTATACAAATTTGACTCATACTGATGTGATCTTTCATACTAAATTGTAGTTTGCTGTCAAATGTGGTATCATTTACACATGACGTGAGATAAGACTGCCAGAATTCTTTACTTCAGATATCCCAATAGTCCTCCAATTGCAGCACATTATTCTAAGCACTTCCACATTTTTGCTGGTGCATTATCTAATGCTTTGCCCTCCCTTTTGGTCTTTCGTCCAGCATTATAACTGTCGTAGTGCAGCTTTACTCTCCATGATCTGGGTATGTAGGGCATTATAAACATACACACACATACACACACACACATATATATATATATATATATATATATATATATATATATATATATATATATATATATATATACATTTTTAAAATAAATTGCTCAAGGTGCAATTGGTTTGCGCTCTGCTTAACTAAGTGTATGGACATGCGCAGTGGAATTTTGTTGATTTTTTTGCACATTGCCATCTAGGGTGCAAATGGGATGTGAACTGCTTACATCAGGGGTTTATTATTCCAAAAACTGACTCAAATCCACACCCAGCTGTACTCCAGGCCAGAATTATGATATAATTAGAAAAACTCAAAGCAGGATTTACCTATATACTCAGGCCCATTAATTAATCTATAGTTTCAATCACTGTGTGCTGTATTTAATATTCACCTTTCCATTTATGTTTTCCAAATCTCATGTAACATGTAATTAGTATACCCAATTTCAAGTCATCTGCATACAGACTGTAGAAAAACTCAGATGAAAAAGATAGGTCTAAAGACAAATCTAAATAAGTTTGGAACTAGGACAGAGCCCTGAGGGATACCCTGACTGTAACCAAGAAGTTCACTAGTCCAGTTGCTGTATGGTACTCACCATGTCCTATATGTAAGTCATGCAGCTATCCATCTTATCAAGAGTGCATCAATACCTAGTTGTTCTAATTTATTGATCAGTGCATTGTGTACGGCCCTGTCAAATCTATATAAATTACATCACAGCACAATTTTTCATTCATAGCTTTTATTATACTGTTATAGTACAACATTTTACTGGTGGCACTAGATCTAATTTCAACATATGCATGCTGATATATGGGACCATAGGGTCATAGGAAGTTACTAAGCTATTGGCCCTGAAGCCCTTACAGGTCTAGTCAAGAATTTAGCCCATGTTCCAACAACTCAGCACCCTATGCCAGTGTCCAGCAGGGACACAGATGGAATCTCAGGCGTGTATTTTCTGTTCCCATCCAGTTATCCATATTGTGCTTAAAAAGGTTTAATGAGGTACTCTGCTTTACATGGAGAGGGAGTCTGTTCCACAAAAGGGTGAGTCTCTGGGATACAAATCTGTCCTGCCAACATGTCATATTGATGTCACAGACCAGGTTGAGGTTGCGAATGCTGGTTACTCGAATGGAGCTTGACTTGTGGATATGCAGCAATCTCATCAGGGCGGTGTCTGAGATTGCTTTGTATGCCAGACAGAGGTCACCTCTGCGGAGTCTGTAGGAGAATGAGTAGAGGGGCAGAGCTTTTAGCCTATCTGTGTAGGTTATATGTTTGAGGCCCTGGATTCCCCGGGTGAGGAACCTCTGTGATCTATCCAGCTGCTGCATGTGATTTGTGAGGTACATGCAGAAAGGGGCATTGTAGGCAATAAGCCAACCTTTACAATTTCAAGTCCCAACCTTTACAGTTCTGATAATGAATTATCCAGTATTACCTAAAACTTTTTAAATAGGTGTTAGATAGGTGGTGCAGACACAAATGTGCAATTGATATGTGAAACAGGTTAATAGTATTGCACACACTGTCACAGTCTGTAAAACAATATTTGTTACTACTCCACATGCAAAATATTTGGATATCTTGGGATTAGAGCCCTAAACACCATCACATAAGCTACCTACCTTAGTCCTTTGAGCCACAGAAGCTGCTTGTTGGACATAAGATAATTCTTCACACCATCACATCCATAAATATGTCCTTTGCTATTCTCAGTTAACTAACACATAAACTGTAAGTTCAAATTGTACATTACTGTCCTGATGCTGTGTGGCATACTAACTATGTGAAATTCTCATACAGCATAGATGAGTTAGTGTTATGGCAGTTACAAGGGGACACTGCTGTTTTGAGGGGTTGGGGAACAAAAGCCCATGTTCTGCTAGGACACACACTAGTCTATCATTTAACCTCACTTTCTAACATGTCCCTTAAATGATGTACCGATAATCTGTTGCAGTAGGACTCCATGAATATTCCATGCATGAGGCCTACCAAATACAAATGGAGACATGTTAGTGGAATAGGTGTCTGTAGTCCTATGTGGATATAATTTCTGTCCAAAGAGCTCAGTGTAGTTGCCTGCATAATGTACCCGGTAAATAGCTACAATGACATAACATAACAATCCACTATACTACTGTGCAGGTTATGAACTTAAATTGCAAATGCATCAGTTTACACAATTGCAGTTAAGGGCTGACTCTGTCTGATGCAAGTAGTACACAGCCAATACATGGATAGGTACAGAATGTGTGAGTTGGCTGGCATCAATTTTAATATCAATATGTGAGTAAGAGTAAGGTGTTAATCCCTAGGTCCATAAATTGTCAGTGAATGTGCTATGCATTGTCTCTTAACCCAAACCTTGACATACCGAGGATGGCTACATCTGCCTGCAGGGATATTGGCAGGGTATTCCTCCTCTGAGTCCTCCTGTGACTCTGGCTGTGGTGACCTAGGCACTAGTGGGGGGCTGTGTATCCCTTCCCTTTGGCTGGAGTATACAGGAAGGCTCTACTAGATATATCAAGGCACACAGTAGCCCAAACACATGCCCTGTGATGTTCCTAGTTTGTGCGTCTGCCTCATTTTAGCATTCTTCCATGGGTGTGTGTGCATTTCTGACGGGTGTCATCATCCAAGGTTCGAGGAAATGATGGAATGGGATCCCTTGCAGTTAACGTAGAGTCCCTCCTTCTTACCAGGTGCTGCCTTGATGTCTACATGAGTGCAATCTATGGCACCCAGTACTTCAGAGTAGTGTGCTACATGGTAGAAGTGTTGCATATCACTGGCCCTCACCTCAGGGTCAAGGGGAAAAGATATGTACACACTGGCAAGCAGGAGCAAAGCATCTAGAAATTGGTGGAGTATCCTAGATGCAGATGCCTGTGAAACCCCCATCATGTCCTCAGTTGGTCTTTGAAAAGTGCCTGTAGCTAGTATCCTAAGGGCTACACATACCTTAATTTCCACTGGGATGGGTTCCCCTCTGTTAGCTCTGTCTCTGCATTGAGGGCAGCAGAGCTCACTGAGCTCTTGTAATATGTCCCTGTACACCCTGTAGTGCTCTACAGTCTTCAGCTCATGTAGCTCCTAGTAGATGGGCCTGAACTTTCTTCTCCTTCTCAGCCTAGGCCTATTGTCAACAGCACCAGCAGCACTGACTTCAGCCTCTAGCACATACAGATGCCGAATAGCTGCAGCAGCCCCTAGCATAACCTCAGTTAACATTTTCATGTCTCTACTCCAATGGTTCAGAGTATTAAGGGAAAATCAGAATATAGGTTGTATACATACTTTATACATGTCACGCAACATAGCTTATACAAAAATATTTATTATTAGTTGAATATATCCAGTTTTAATTGATAACTGCCTATGCTATCACTGTGATGTGGGTCTTCTGTTCATGAAAACATGCTAAGCTATGTAGCAGGCCATGCAAATATGCACACTGAGCACAAAAACATTTAAAAGTAACAGGACACACACACCCTTGATGTCTTCCACATCCAGTGGGAATATCAACACTGTGTAGGAGCCTACATTAAGTGGATATGCAGACACAGTTGTTCCTTTTAGCGATTCAACATTTGCATACATATTTGCACTGCCAGCCTGGAAACTATAGGGTTCTTAGCTGTGTAAGCTGGGTAACAGCACTAATGCACCATTGTAAGGCCTGACACAAGGTCCTACAGTACATTTGTGTAATCTAGGGTCTATATTATATCATCAACCACTTAGCTTGTCGAATGCCTAAATGTCGACAGCTAAGGGTTGAAAACTTACAATCTCAAATGGCCAGTTAAGTGAATTCTTTCATTGGGAAGAATTTGCTTGGCCATTATTGGGAATTTGCCCTTTCCCCAATGTAGAGCAATCTCGGAGTTGGTATATTTAGTTGGGGGGGTTCACCCCCCACTTTGTTACGGCTTGGAAGTTTATGTTAGTTTGGCATGGTCAAGTGAATTTTTTCCTGATGAAAGAATTCACTTAACTGGCCGTTCGAGATTGTAAGTTTTCGATGCTTACCTGTCGACGTTTCGGTATTCGAGAAGCTAAGCGGTTGATGATATAATATAGACCCGCAATCTACATTATATATGTTATTTTACAATTGTTTTTTTTTTTCTGTTAAGCATATTTGTGCAATGTGGTGCATAGCGCAAACATGCAAAAATTATTTAAAAAAATTAATAATTTTACATATTCCATTCCTTATTCAGCTATCCAAGATATATATTTAACACGTTTATGTATATTATCTAACATTTTCAGGGGAATTATGTCCATATTTGTGAATTTTACATCCTCTTGTGTCCATGTAGACTCCTGTACACTATGAGCACAGACATGGAGTCTACATAGATGCCTTTCAGCTTGTTGGATCACTCCACCTTATTTGGATAAGATTTACCTGCTTATACGGAAATTAGCATTGCATGGAAGTTTCCCTGTTTGTGCATGCTTGCAGGCTGCTAAGTGGCATTTACTGAGTCTAAAAATGATCACACTCATGGATGCATTGCACAGCGAAGCATACATGAAAAAAAAATCATGTAGGCTTTACTGAATTCCCCCTTTTGTTTTTAATAAATTTATTTGATATTAATACGTGGCTATTAAATGTTAATGGTTATAATTTATATTAGTTTCCTTTTTCTGGGTTGTTTACCAGAACACTTGTGTTGATTTTTGGTTTTGGCAGTGTACATTACCACCTTATTCTATTGGATTTGTGTGCCTTTCAGTCTTTCCCAGTCTCTCTTCAGCCTGAAAATAAATAATGACTTCTCTAATCTACTTGCCTGGAAAACTTTCCTACAGACCCTAGTGCCACTAACTGAGCAATAATTATCTTCACTTGTTGTTGTGTCTTTCGGCTTTTCCCGGTTAGGGGTTGCCACAGTGGAATTCCGATCTGCTAATGATTGGCAGTAGATTTTTACATGCCGAGTTGCCAGCCCTGACGCACAACCTTCAACAAAGGTACACCCCTTCACGCATGTCTCCACACAGAAGACGCTCTTGCTGAGAATCAAACAGGACAACATCTTACTGTGAGGTGACAATGCTACCGCAGCATCACCACCGCAGTGTTCGCTGCCTCACTAAAATGCCATTTGTGTATCACATTCTTTGCTAACAAAGCTACCAGCCAATGTACTTCTGTTACCAGCAACTGACGCAAAAATGACAAAAAAGCTGACAAAGATGAACTATAAATTTGCCTAGGATAGACAGCCCAAGAATGCTGCATGCTACCAGTTCTCCACATCTCCTCCAGTACTAATGAAGGTTGCACCACCACCTCTGGCTCAACAGCCCACAACCTGCAAAAGTCAAAGTAAGGCAAGATGTCAACTAAAGTATTCTGCCTACCTGGAATATGTTTAGCAAATGAAAACAAGTTAATCTTAAGAAAATCAACTTCATTAACAAACTTTGCACCCTAATAGACCTTGTGGCTTTCTTAGCCAGCAATTGCATCATTGCAGTTGAAAGATTACATATTAACCAGTTCTCACTGATAAACTACTGTAGCCACTTTGACAAGCATGAGCTCAAGAACAGTAACAGCTTTCCTTACTTTCCCTAGCCAGTCATGGGACCACTGCATAGCAAACCATTTCCCTTTGAAATAAGCTCCCTTACCTACCCTCCAGCTGTGTCTGTCTTTAAGTCATTTGATAAAACCCAATTAACCTGCCACCTGAGTACTCCATTAAATTGCTTGAAAAACTTATGCCATATCCCCAATCCACCTTAAATAACCTGGCCACGCTTACTCTATGATGTTTCTTCCCCCCCACCCACAAGAAGGTTTGCCATTGATTTATAAAAAGTCCTGCCTATACTTATTGCTCAACATGGAAAATTTAACAACCCCAACAGCTCCATTACATCACTTATCTTACTTTGGAAAATCCTAACTAGTCCACAATCATAGCTTTTAATTTTTCAAACATTTCCTGCAGCAAACAAAAATAACCTACCTTTACATCTATCAGTTGTCCTATTCAAGTTCTATAGCCAGACTGACCTACTTATCTAGGACCATCGATAACCAAATCTCCTCACACACCTTCCCAAATTACTGAACTCCCTTTATCACACCTTTCTTCATCCTCGCCAACAAAAAAAGTCATTCAAGTAATGCAAATTTCTCTGTTCTGGTGCTCACAAATCACAAATCCACTTTGTGGTCATGTTAAACTTCTCAAAAGTACCATATGTCACTGTACACCCCATTAGCATGGCTTTGCCAAAATAAAATTTGCCTGCCAGAACTTGCCAAGCATTGATCAATTTTTCTGATGCACATGTAGCAAATAAAGAGCTGCCTCTGTGTTTAACTTTACCTGCCAAGGGTCTGGGACGATCCTAGCCACCTCCATGGCATTATCCAATGATGCATATTGCACCTTGATCATCCTTCTATCAAGGGGATTATTGACAGAACTACCCTCCAGGAAGGAGAGGCGATGAATTAAATGATGCTCCCTCAGCCTCTTGGGAACCAGTCCCAAAGGAGAAACTCTAAACATCTGAAATGGTGGGCAATCAAGAGGACACATGACTCTGACTGATGTCTCTTCCTTGAGCAATAACATTTGGACAATCAACTCTACCTCAAGTTGACTGTAAATTGTTACATACTCTTTCACTATCTTCAGTTTCCAACTGAATAGAAAACCCTGTAGTAAATCCCTTTATCAATTTTGCCGCTACCTGCCTATCTGGGTAAAACTTCAAAAAATGCACTAAGATTATCTATTTTAATAAGAGAGTGAGTTGGCTGGCTTCCTGGCCCCCGCACAAAGGGGCTGTGTTCTCGTAGCTCCATTAAAATTACCTCTTCTCCTTTGTCCTGCATTATCTATTGCACCTCCTTTAAATCCTTCATGACCTCCACCCGAGTCACGTCCCACCTGACTTCTTTCACTATGCATTTATCTCACCTCACTATGCTTACCCCCACAGACTGAACAAATGTGTGCAAATCTACTTGTAGGCCATGTATACCTACCTATACTGAAAGCCCAACAAGCCTTCACTTTCCCTAATCTTTCCTCACATCATCATTTTGGGACCATGGTAATCTTATAACCATGGTTTCCAACCATATATCAACTTACCTGCTCTCTCAACATAAGGATGAATCAACCAGCTTAAGGCTTCTAAATCGCTGGTCATACCAGAGCCAACAATTACCCTCACTCTCCCTCTGAACCTGTTTGTCATCAAAAAATAAGCCAACAAGGGAAAAGTCTGCTAGATTTTGTTCCTCTTTTATCACTGCCATAAGATGCACAAAGCCAAGTATCTAGTTATACCACAACCTGAACTCTAGATTTAAGTGGCCATGTCTTATCTGAAGCAGGAAATGCTACCATCAATTTCTCAGACCCTGGGGAATCTACTTCAGCCATCCTCTGTGCCCTGTCTGCATCTAACTAGAGAAAAAAATATATGCACATACTTTCCCCCCCAAATCTTTTCCTTAACCATGACAGGAATATTCAGGGTGACAAACCCGCCTAATCCCCCCTTTAGGAATGCATCTACACTCCATGGACTCCCTGTTTACTCACTTCTACCTGGAACTTCTTTTATATCTTGACCAAGTGGGCCAAAGGGTAACTGAAACAGGTTATCCTCTCTCATCCATTCTGACAACCTCCCCACTAAGCTCATGCCTAGCCTCAGATTGTCCCTCTGCATCAGTCTGTCCTAACTCAAGCTGTCTGTCATTTAACACTCCTGTAGGCATAACCTACCTTCCACATCCAAATCCTGCCATAATCTCCTGAAATATTTCTCTTATAACTGCTCATAATCTACCCTTCTACTAGTGATACCATAGTAGAGTTACTTGCAGTAGGCTGGGGGTCCACTAAAATTGCCCTGCTGGCAGCCACGTGAATCTTCTGAGGTCTTTTCAACTTGAGATGTGGTCTTCCTATTGCTGAATCTGTGTCAGGTATCTGCCTCATCCTTCCCATTGTCTGCTTGCTCATATCCCTTCCATCAAGCACATAAGGCAGGCTCGATGCTACTTGAAAAAAATGCCTTAGCCTTTGATGCTGCGGTGTGCCACTTCCCTTTGAGCTCAACATTCTACATATTGTAAAAACAACCATTAGTTAAATGCACTTGCAACCACCACCTCCTGCCTCCTAGACCTTAACTTATTAGCAATTTATTATCTCACACTTGCCTATTTTAAAAAGTCATCTGGACTACCCACTATATATAACTCTAGTGGAAATAGAGGTGCCAAACTATCAGAATCAAAGACAAGTCTGAAAGTAGTCAGATACCTTCTGGGGCATTTTGTGTCATTCCCACTAATACTCATTGCTACTGTACAGCTTCCTCTCTCCTAAACTGCCAGCCTGCCTGCACTCATCAGTGACAACTGAAATGTGTTTTTCTGATTGGCTAGTAACCAATTCAACCTACCTCCCTCTCCTATCTTATTTTTATTTATTTTACATCTATTGACCGGGAAAGTCCAATTGGATGCATGTCCATTTTTATTAGAGGCCCAGGAAAAAAAGCTCCACAGTTAAATTCAAGAAAATTCTAAGATGTATACAGAAGCATTGAGATTTACATATATAGTAGCAGACTTAACATTGACAAGTAACATAGTATTCAAGCTTATTTCAGATTAACATAGCTAGTACTAAAGTTAACATAGACCAGTAACAATGCAAAGAAGCTTAAGATTTAACATAATTACATAGACTAAACACATATTTTCAGTTTTAGGTTGAGGCATTACATAATGGTGAACAATGTGAGTAGGGGTAGCATTAATGTTTTCTACAGTAGAATTGTGAACACGTTGGCCAAGTAGGTCAATAGGGAGTATAGTAACAGGAGAAGGGACAGAATTGATTAATTGGGTAGCAGGTTAGGTCTGAGAAGCAGGAAAAATGTAGTAGCTAAACTATGTAGTAAGAGTCAATGTGTAAAGTGAGAATAAAAGTTAGTGGGTAGAAAGCAGAGTGACCTAGCAGTGATATGTGAGTATTAAACTGAGGGGTGGTATTACAGTTGGAGCAGGGAATAAGCTAGAAAAGCTGCATTCATTGGAGATGAAGCTGAAGTTAGTGGGCAGGAGGAAGCAGGAAGGGGAGGCGGGAAGGTCAGCCAGGTGGAGAACATGTACAAATCCATGTGCCCTTTTAGATATTCTTTCAGAAGTCTTTTAAATGTGGCCTTTGAGACTGCTGAGGTAATAGAGGTGGGCAGGGAGTTCCAGATTTTGCCTATGTAGTTAGGGAAGAGGGAGTCCCCTGCTTGTGTTGTTGATTTTTGTGACCTTGATTAGTTTTTTGTCACTAGAGTGAAGTTGCCTGGTTTTAGCTTGTGGTTCTAGTAGATTAGCCAGTAATGGAGTTTTGTTTGGGAATAGTAGGAGATTACGGGCAAAGGATAGTTGATGATAGTTTATGAGATTAGGGAATTCGAGCCAGTCAAGTTGTTTTAGGAAATGGCAGTGGTGGGCATGGTGGGGAGCACCGGTTGCAAATTTTGCAATTTGATTGTAACAAGTGTTGGGTTTGGCAATTTCAGTTTTGGGTATGTTGTCGAGAATGGGTGAGGCATAGAATAGGGTGGAAAGAAGGTGAGTATGAGCAATTGTCATCCTAGCAGGTTGTGTTAGAAAAGGTTTATTTTTATATAGACTGTCCAGTTTTTTGTGGATATTTTTAATAGTTTAATTTATATGCTGATCAAATTTGAGGTTATTATCAATGGTAGCTCCTAGCAATTTAAAAGAAAAACGAGTTGAATGGTAGGAGAAAGCTGAAATAATAAAATATAACATAATAAATAAGCAAGCAACTAAAAACTTTAATATAGTAGTTCAGTGGTAAAAAAAAAATATTCTTCTCTTCAGAGAAGAACAACAAACTACTGATGCTTATATAGCTATTAGTTTATTAATAGTCATTCAATCAACCAAAACCAGATAAAAGTACAATATTTAAACAGTATGAAACCTGCTCTAAAATGTTACAATGTTAAGTACATAATACTCAATTTATAAATAAATAAAAATTAATATGTTATCTATTTCATGTGTTTTTTGGTTGTACACCAAACACTTTTAGACCCGAGAGGGGGGCCTTGGCAACTTTTATTAGAACAAAATGAGTTGTATTCCCTGGTTTAAATGAATCTGTGTCTATTAAAAGCGTGTTAAAATTAAAAGCTTTAAATAGATAACATATTTGTTGATTAAGTTTGAAACATAGTAACATTTACACAGTTTTATATATATAAAAATATGGACTTTGTTTTTGGTCATATATTCAGTATTATTATGATCAGATTGTGGTCTTTAACCAGCATGAAATTAATTATTTATTTTTTACATATTACTATATATTTTTATGTGTCTATATTTAGCTAAATATCTTAGTTCTTACAGTAAATTTATGTCATTATCACATATTATACATTTTCAGTTTTGCCCTAGTAGCTTTTAAAATGTGATTTTTAGTATAACATTTACACATGTTATACATATATATTTAATGTTATTTATAAATTGAGTATTATGTACTTAACATTGTAACATTTTAGAGCAGGTTTCATACTGTTTAAATATTGTACTTTTATCTGGTTTTATTTTTATTGGTTGATTGAATGACTAATTGATAATTAACTACAATTTAGTGTGAGTGTCAGGGGAGATGATGGGGCCATCTCTGGCCATTGTATTAAATGGGATGGGTATTGTGGTAGTTTTTTTAGGTGTAAAAAGGAATAGCTTGCTTTTTGGGGGGTTTAGTACTAGGTTTTTGTTAAGAAACCAACTTTTGGTAGTATGGAAGGCTTTTTTGGTTATAGAAAGACGTTTCTAAGGGTCATTGGCTGAACAGACAAGTGTTGAGTCATTGACATATTGCTGCATCTTGACAGATGCAGTGGAGATTATTTGTGAAAATGGAGAATAGGAGGGGACCTAAAATGGAACCTTGTGGGACTCGTGTGGTGATGGATAGCAGTGAGGATCTGTTGTTGTCCCACCATACTGCTTGTAGTCTTCCTTGTAGTTAGTTCTGAAACCAAGCTAATGCTTGGATGCTAAGGCCAAGGTCAGTAAGGGCTTGCAATAGTTTAAGATGGTTGACCATATCAAAGGCCTTAGATAGGTCCAGGAATATGGCAGAGGTTAGATTGCCTGTGTGTTTGTTTTGGTTGATGAGGTTTGTGAAGGAGAGTAGGACAGTGTTTGTGCTATGAGATGGCCTAAATCCATGCTGGGTAGGAGAGAGAATTTGGTTGTTAAGTAGGTATGGCACAAGTTGGTGGTGTATGCATATCTCAAGTATTTTAGCTAGTGGAGACAGGATGGCTATGGGGTGATAATTGGTGAGGTCGGTGGAGGTTCTGCCTTTATGGAGGGGGATAACATAGGAGGTCTTCCAGATGGGTTGTACTGAGGTTTCTGAGATAGATCTTTTTAGTAGGATGGAGATGGGGAAGACAAGTTCATTGGCAGCCAACTGAAGGTATTCAGCAGGTAACCTATCAGTTGCTAGTGTGGTAGGTTTAAGTTTGGTTAGCAGCCTTTTGACATAGTTGGTAGGGATAGGTTGAAATTGGAAGGTAGTTTTGGGTCTGTCTACAGATTCTGGGTAATTAATGGTGGTGGTTGTAGGCTGTTTTTGAACAAGATTAGAAATAGTTTCAATGAAGTATTTGTTAAACGTGTCTGGTATATTTGCGATTTTGCTATTGGAGGTAGGAGATGGGGTGTAGGGTCTGCCATGGTGGAGTAATTTGTTTATTTCTGCCCAAAATTTCTTGGGGTTATTTTAATGCTTGTTTTGCAGCTGTAGGAAATAATTATTTTTATCTTGCTTGTGAGCAGTTGAATAGTAATGCTGTCTTCTAATTGACTAGCAAAGAAAGCCAGTTGTCCCAGCACCACAAAGTGACTGCTTCTAAGTACTGTGATATTTTAAACTATTTCATTTTATTTTTATAATAATGTCCCTCAACCCTAGATATTTGCCCAACCTTGCTGCCTGCTATCTCCCAAGCATAACAGGTGAGCCCACCATATGCATCAGAGCCCATGAATCAAGGCTCTGACAACATGATAATTAAAAGATGTTTCCTCAATCTCCTAGCCATAACTGCAACACTCCCTCTGTCCTCCAGTTGTTTCCTCCTACCTAAATATTCTATATCAGCACCCTAGCTACCTACAACAATTACATTATGTCCTCCCCGGCACCTAATCACTTCTTGCACCATCCCAGTACCACTACCTTAATGTCCAGCCTTCCTAACTCTTTTTCCCCACCCTTCTTCTTCTTTTTATTTATAGTCCCTAATAGCATACCTACCTACCCCCAAATAAAGACCGACTTGACTTTATACAATAAACCCATTAACTTAAACCTTGTTTTGACACTTGTAGTTGGTCACTTGAGAACTGACTTCACAACTGCCCATTCCAAGAGACTGAAACTTCCCTACAGCATTTCCATAAGTGTAACTATTTCCCACATGCCTTACATAAATTACCTCACATCCTCTACAACAATTAACTAACTCTACTTCCTACCTCCTTATCCCCTTTTCCTTAATCTCTAACCTTGTCACCTAACTCTAACTTCCCTTCCAAAAATATTTCTCCCCATTAAGCCTCAACCCAACATCTTATCAAACTGTACTCAACCCAGGAAGTGGTCCAGGAACAAAGCAGTCTTCTCTGAAAATAATCATTTGGTGATTTCAGTACTTTTTTTTTTTGCTTGTACAGTTTGTTTAGTTAAAATTGTTGAGCCTAGGCTGAATTCAGTAAACCCTACATGGTTCAGTAAAATCATGTGTATGGTTAGGTGCATCATGCAAATGAAAGCACACTGATTTATATTCAGTAAGCAGCTCTACATGGTGTGTAGAGCTGTGCAAACCTGGTAAACACCATGGCATACTAATTACAGCATAAGCAGCTGAACTGTATGCTAATCAACCAGTCCAAGATGGAGGAGATATTCATCATGGCTTAAAGAAATTCTGTACACTCAGTATAGGTTTTGGCCTCAAATCCCAAACCTATTGGAATGCAGCAATGGAAACTGCACTACACTGAAAGAATGTTAGGGGCTGCTGCTGTTCTTGTGCATTTGTATGTGCAACAGGCTAAACTCTATGCTGCTGCTGCCGCTGCTGCTAATAGACCTCAGTTAAGAAGGAGAAGGGTGTTTAGACCCCATTTAAATTTAGCTGGTCTGCATGAGGTGGAAATAGTAGAGTGCTACAGAGTGGAAATAGACACACTACAGGAACTCTACAACCTCTCTTGTTCTCAACTGGGAATAAGGGCAAATCAAGGGGAACTAATACCTGTGCAGACCAAGGTATGTGTATCAGGTAGAATCTTAGCAACAGGAACCTTCCAGAGACCTACAGGGGACATGCTGGGGGTGTCACAGGCATTAACATCCACGATCCTCCATCAATTCCTGAATGCTATGCTACAGCATGCCAGTGACTACATATAGTTCTCCCATACCCCTGAGGACAGAGGTACAACTATGTAGGAATTCTGCCCCACAGCACACTTCCCTGACGTCTTGGGTGCTGTAGACTGTATACATATTGAGATCAAAGCACCATCCAGGGAACAGGGAAGGGTCTACATAAACAGAAAGTTCTTCCTTTCCAGCCTGCCACCCCACCAATAGCTGCTGCACCAATACCCAGCACATCTGGGACCCAACCTGCCAGTACTGCCTCTGCAGCCCCTCCACCACCTGGGGCCTCAACATCAGGTATCATTACCCCAGGAACTCAGGCAGTGATACCCTCCAGGTGTATTAGTGGAGGTTGGGATTTTGTCACCCACCAGGAGCTATCAGGCATGGTGTGTGAGGTCTTACAATGTGCCACTGGTGGACGCCTCAGCTGTATGGAGAAGATGCTTTCTGAAATGCTGAAAGACAAAAACATCAAGCACTCCAACAAGAAGCTGAGGAAGGGGACATTGATGACAGTTCTAAGGGTGGGGACTATTCTCAATGTCCCCATGCTTTACAGGCATGGGCCTCCAATACCCCCTACCTACTCATAATCATGGTGTCTCCCAACCATTTGTGTCCCTCACCATCCATGTCTGTCTTGTTTGTCCTGTTTTTCTGCACCCACTTTCTTACCTACCCTATTTATCTTACCCTGACATACATGCTTCCCTTACCCAACATTCCTCTTTTACTGATATAAAATTAAAAAAACTGGGCATGGCCCCCCCCAAAAAAAATGTCCCATACATTATAGCTCTCCACTACACACATATCTTCTCGACACACTTGATAGGGTACAATTGGCTATACAACATGAGTGCGTTGTTGGCAACCATCTGTGTTATGGTGACAGTACAACTGTATTGCAAATTAAATATGCTGAATAGATTTTCCTTACCATATGACAGTGTATTCCTCTGCGTATTGCAATAACGTTGAGTTTGCGATCCTTTGGTGCTTATCATTTTTATATTTAAATAAGAAAGATTAGGTAAGATCCTTCTGTTACCCTGCTATAACTGGTCAGAAAACAATGAGTGTGTGCCATTTCACTGTTTCAATTCCATTACCCTGATAGCTGTTGGATCACATTATTGTTTTCATGCTTATGCCCAGAGTGGATAGTTTTTATAGTAGTTTTTTAATGAGACACAGTGTCAAAAACATTTGCTAGATCACAAAACTGAAAAGCAAGCAAGCTTCCCTGATTTTTTGTTAACTGATAGTATAAAAGAATGTCAATATGGCAGTCTTTGTACTGACCATGCTGAGTGAAGGACAGTAAATCTTTTTTGATGGAGGTAGTTTAAAATCTGTTTATGAGTTTTTCTAAGATATTGGATATAAGATGGTTTAAAATCTGTTTATGTGTATGTGTTTTTCTAAGATATTGGATATAAGAGACAGTATTGCAATGGGGATGTAATTTTTAATTTATTTTGCAGTTCTATTGGGGCTCCTGAAGAAGAGTGATTGATATAGGTTTGCTTCTAGATTGTTGGTATATATATATATATATATATATATATATATATATATATATATATATATATATATATATATATATTAATAGGAATAGCAAATAAGGTATCCTTTTGCAGGTGATGCTTTTTTAAAATATTCTCCTATTCTTCTAGTAGATTCCCTAATACAAAATAGTAGTTATAGGTTATAATTTCAAAAGCAGATTTTAAACGATATGAAAAAACATAATTTGTAGGGTGAATGTGCTGTATTTTGAGCTCCTGTATTCTAGCTGTGATGTGTGTCTATTGCAAATGAGATTGTTAGGTATAGAATCTATAAATTGAATATTCATTAGGTTGGCTATAATAATATCATTTTTTGTGGAAGTGGATTTGATTAGAACTTTTCTTCTGTGTGTATGACCTTATTTTAAAAAAAGCCATTGCATTTTTTGTAATAGATTGGCAAACTACGTGTTTTTGTCATTTTGACTTGTTTTTTAACTTCATTATCGACTGTTTTTTTAATGTTATAGATGATCTGGCATGTTGTCAGTTCTAGGTTTTCCAGCATTGTCTCTTTGGGTCATATTTTGCTTTGTTTTATGTTAGACATGATGATGCTACACTGTACTTTGCACTCTTTTCTATATTGGTGCAAGGGAGTTTGTTATATCTAGGAAGGTGCTGTTGAAATAGTTATCAGTTTCATATAAGAAGAGTGTTTTAGATGAAGTCCACTTGCATTAGGAGACTATAAAAGCCAATACAGCATCTTGGATTTTTTTGTTGAATAACTGAATTTATATGTGATACGTTTTTTAACATAATTTTTCTGTGTGACATAGTTGGGCTATGATGGCTAATACTACTTGAGGAAGTACCTGCATCAAATGTGTTAGTTACTTTTCTTATAAGAATCCATTCTGTTACATTCATTTTCTTTGTGGCTTTATCTTTCCTTGTAGAGTGAAGTATTACTTTGATAAGTCCAAAAAGGTTTTTCTTGTTTGAGTTGTTAAGTTCTCTCCACTGTATATTAATTCACCAGATATAATTATGTCCTTTAGTACAGTGACAGTGACAGCTTAAAATTGGGGCGAAATGGGCAGTGGACCAGGGACCACAGATTTGGGGTGGGGGTGTCAGCACATGTCCACCCAGAAAAACAATTTTTCCATTCACATCTATAGCAAAAGCAAAATACTCTCTCTTGTTTTCATGGACCAGTAGAACCAGTAGTAGCAGAAAGCACAGTACAGGAAGTAAGCAGTACAGCCTTGAGCATGGGAAGCAGTCAGCTACATTCAATCATTTGCAGCTCTTTACTGAATAGAGAAAGTGGCTGTCACTGAATGGAGACAGTGACTGTTGGTTGACTCACTGATCTGGAGAATCCACAAATGTGGGAAGCAGTTTGCTGCAAAAACTTTAGTGGAGAACGGTTGTTTGCAAACTGGCTGCTTTACTTAAGCTGCAAACCTTTCTGTTGATTTGGAGAATAGCAAAGCTCGCTGTTGTACAAATAGAGTGTGTGTGTTCCAGATGTCAGACTTCTAATGCCAGTCATTATACATTTATTTTACATCATCAGGACCACCATCTTGTTAAATAACTTGTTCAGAGTCTCACAGTAGGCAAACAAAAGAAGAAAGAACCAAACACTTAATCCTTGACTACAGGAAATGTCTCATTAAGAACTTAAGAGCCTTAATTCTCTGAATTAATTGCAAGATATTCAACAACTTCATTTTATGATAAATCACTAAATGTTATAAGTCACTGAGGTTTATAGCTGGTCAATAATTCTAGTCATTAGAGTTCTGTGCAATATTAATACACTGCCTCCTGTAGTTAAAAGTAAAAGGCTTGAACCATTTCACCTCCATTTGTCTACTGTGTGACTTTGAGAAAGTTGCAATTGATGGTAGATTTATTTGTGCCTGTAT
Organism: Protopterus annectens; assembly: GCF_019279795.1. Lineage (NCBI taxonomy): Eukaryota > Metazoa > Chordata > Ceratodontiformes > Protopteridae > Protopterus > Protopterus annectens. The sequence continues at coordinate 531,301,070 of NC_056735.1, read as the reverse complement.
AAATACATGGTGCCTGTGTCCCACTGTTCCACTTTAACTTATAAATTAGCATAGTAGATTAATGCTGCTATTTTCTGATGTTTGCTGATGATGTAGAGTTTCAATTTTTCCCCTTCCTTGTTATCTTTAGTCTGACAGTTGGTGATTAGGTAAAGGCTGTGAAATATATTGCCTGTAGTACATTGTTTGATTCCTTCAGCCCTTATTTGCCTACAGTTTGACCTTGATTAAGTGAATTAACCAAACAGTACTTTGGAGCAACTGGAAATTTGGGCTAGGCTCCTCAATAGTCCCTTAATTCATAGAAACTTTATTGTCATTTAGGAAACACAAGTGCTACCCATGGCTTTTTTTGGGCCATTACGCACCCGTACGGCATACCAGCACCTCTGCTCTTTCTTAAAAATAAAAAAATAAAAGAAAAAACTTTCTTTTGTAAGGGCCTTCTTCTTTAAGAATGCCCTTTGCATCAGGTTGCACAGATGCAGAAGACCTTTGAATTGACATTTGAATTCTTGAAGACTTTTGGACTGTGGACTGTGACCGGACAAATGAGTGGTAGGTGTGTATGTGTGTTTAAGTTTTTAAGAGGAATGTGTGTGTGCATGTGTGCAAGAAATAGGTAGGTGGGTATGTGTGTGTGTGTGTGTGTGTGTGTGTGTGTGTGTGTGTGTGTGTGTGTGTGTGTGTGTGTGTGTGTGTGTGCGTGTGTGTGTATAAGACGTAGGTAGGTCTGTGTTTATGTATAAGATGTAGGTAGGTCTGTGTGTGTTTATGTATAAGAAGTAGATAGGTCTGTCTGTGTGTTTGTGTGTGTGAGTGAGACTTAGAAGTATATTTCTGAGTGGTGTCAGAATAACTCAGACATAAGAAAATCAAGTGAAGTAAGTTGCATAAAGAAGTGTGGTAATTGTAAATTGTCTACTTTTACAGCTAGTACAGATCACTCTCCACCAAACCTTGGAACCTAAACCTTAGTAATCAACAAGACCAGTATTTACAGTAATGCGAATATGTAAACTGGGCCACTTTTGTAACTGCAACCAACATCTTGTTAATATTTATTTATTTTATTTATTTAACATTTGTTTACCAGGAAAGTCTTACTGGGATAGAGCCCATTTTCAGCAGAGGCCCAGGGAGAAACACTACAGATGCATATTTCTTCTTGTAATGATGCGGTATTTGTGTTGATTTACTAAATTAATAGCAAGTAGCAGAATTTTAATGGTAATCCTAAAGTCCTATCATCCTTAATGCAGGGTTCAAAGTTCAAGGCCAGAACAGCAAAATTTATCACAATTAATTTAAGGTTGCATTTATCCTCAAAAGTCAGCATGAAGGAGGAGAACTGATATATGATATTTTTAAGTGTCTGAAGGCACTGATCAGTGTTGGCTATTCAAAGTACATTAAAAGACTACTTAAACAATGTGCAGAATAAGTACTTGGAGATGTGGGATCCTGGAGGGATGTGGAAGAAGCTAAGTTTTTGCAGTAGAAAAAGAAAGAAATCCGTTAAGTGAGATGACCTTGTAGGAACAATATGCTTTCTAATGTGACCTGAATAAGGTTACTAAATACCAAGGATAGATAACAAACTTGTGGATTCCTTCATATTGTGAAGTGCTAAGATGTAATTATGAAAAGGAAAGCCTAATAACGAGGTGATGAAAAATGTGTACACTAATGTAAGAATTTATGAGAATTTAAACATCTGTAGAAATGCAGTATGGAAGAGAAGTGTTTTAAAACTAGAGTAAAAGGAGGAGTTCAGCTGAAGAGCTATAGGGAATCACAAAAATGTAAGGTTATAGCATTTTCAGATATTTGAAGGATCAATTAACAAAGGCATGGAACAATGGTATATGTAAAACAGGGTTTAATATTGAAATGTCAAACGGCACTACATCGACTGTACTATAGTCGAACACGGAAGTTCGAAAATAGTAATGTCGACGACAAAAAAACAATCTAGGACTGTGTTTTAACATGGGTTGAGGTAGGGGAGATGTTTGTAGTTCTGAATAATACTGAACACCTACCTCGACCCATGTTAAAACCATTCCTAGATTGTTTTTTTGACGTCGATATTACTATTTTCGAACTTCTGTGTTCGACTATAGTACAGTCGATGTAGTGCCGTTCGACATTTCAATAGTAAACCGTAAAACAGTACCAACGTGAGAAAACTGCAAGAAAAGTTATAATACTAAGACAGAAGGGTTCTGAAAGTGTTTTTTTTTTTTCTGGGAGCAGAGTAATGCACAGTACTGCCAAACAGAACCCTTGTTGCAGCTGTTAATAAATGCGATTGCTAAGAAAGATTACTGATGACAATCAAAACTATCATTACACAGGACTGTAACATATCCATTTAGTAGAAAAAGACAGGAAAAAGATACGCTAACTCCTACAGCATATATACATCATGTGCCAAGCACACGGGTTATAAACTCACAGTAAGATAGCCCCTAAGGCAATAACATGCTGGACTTTATACATGTGCCAGATATGTATTCACAGGCTGAGGTCACATGGGATGACAGTGGCTACTCTGTGTTGGACATCAGGAGAAGGCAAAATAATGTGGATAAATCACAAATATTGAGAACCTTACATTAAGAAAGACTGTGGTTTATCTGGACAAATTTCACAAGGTGCTTCATACAGAAATGAGGGAAATATCAGATATTGTACATCATAGTATCTGGAAATAAGAAAGTATGTTATATACCCATTACCCTGCCATTCAGGGCTTTTTTAGGGCCATTACTTGCCAGTATGGCATACCGGCACCTGTTCTGCCCTGTTTCTCTCAAAAAAGACTTTCTTTTTAAGGGTGTTCTTCTTTAAGAACTCCCTTTGCATCGGGTCACACAGACACAGAAGACCTTCTGCGTCTGTGTGATGTGCGACCGATCGTTTACATTTTCCTGGTCCAGCACATGAAATTTGAATTCCTGAAGATGTTTGGACTGTGGACCACGACCAGACAAGTGAGTGGTAGGTGTGTGTGTTTTAAATTTTTAAGAGGAGTGTGTATGTGTGCATGTGTGCAAGAAATAGGTAGGCGTGTGTGTGTGTGTGTGTGTGTGTGTGTGTGTGTGTGTGTGTGTGTGTGTGTGTGTGTGTGTGTGTGTGTGTGTGTGTGTGTGTGTGTGTGTGTGTGCATATGTGTGTGTGCATATGTGTGTGTGTGTGTGCGTGTGCGTGTGTGCGTGTGTGCGTGTGTGCGTGTGTGCGTGTGTGTGTGTGTGTAAGAAGTAGGTAGGTCTGTGTGTGTGTTCCTGTATAAGAAGTAGGTAGGTCTGTGTGTGTGTGTTTGTGTGTGTGAGTGAGTGAGTGAGTGAAATGTCCAGATTTTGGCAGAATGTCAAGATTTTAGTCTCACATCCGTGGTCTGTTTCTCATAAAGTTGTGTTTTTCTGGCAATCCCTGGCAAATCATTGAGGATTAAGATAGCAAATAATGTCAGACATTTGAGTTTTAGACTTCATATCCTTCAGAAAGTTCATACTAATGCAAAACTTGTTGTTCTATCAACTTTCTAAGTTTATAAGAGCAATATTTAAAAGATGCCCCTATTTTTGGACATTTGCCCTCCCCCCATTATGTGTGTCTTTGTCCAGATGTCTTGCTCTAAAAGATTGAGAGGTATGGAGGAGGGTCTAAGAGGGAGGTAGGGGTGTATGTGTGTGTTATACTTCTCAATTGTACAGATTTTCACAGAATGTCCAGATTTTTGCCTTATAATTTTGGTCTGTTCCTCATAAAAATTGTTTTTTGTTTTTTTTTGAGACATCACTGGGATGATTTAAACATTAAAGTTACTAATCAATGGCATGCATTTGAGTTTAGTTTCAGACTTCATATCTTGTAGATAATGCATTCTAACACAGATTCTGTTATTCTAGCAACTTTCTGAATTTATAAGAAAAATATTTAAAATGTGTCCCTAGTTTTGGACCTTTGTCCCCCTATTATGACAGACTTTGCCCAGACTTCTTGTGCTAAGAGGTTGAGTGGTATGGTGTGTGTGTGTGTGTGTGTGTGTGTGTGTGTGTGTGTGTGTGTGTGTGTGTGTGTGTGTGTGTGTGTGTGTAAGAGGTAGCATACCCCTCAACTGCTCAGGTTTTTGCAGAATGTTTAGATTTTTGCCTCATATTTTTTTGTTTTTCCTCAGAAAAAGATTGAAGTTGCTAAATAATGATAGATATTTGAGGTTTAGACTTCATATCCTTTAGAAAAATGTATACTAACACAAATTCTGTTATTCTAGCAATTTTCTAAGTTCATGAGATAAATATTTATAATCTGTTCCTCTTTATTTTAGACTTTGTCCATATTTCTTGCATTAAAAGGTTGAGATGTGTGTGTGAAACAATGAAATGCCCTAGTTAGGGTTAACAATTGGCTTAGGCTCAAACCCTGTACCTTAGCTACAGGAAACAAGAGCCTGAACTCTCTGCCCAAAGTATGCAGCTGTTTTGCTTAGCAAATTGTATCACTGTTGCGTGTTTATAGTTTTAGCACAGTGTTAGTAGCATAGCAGATAGCATACTTTTGTTTTGATGCAGAAGGCTGTGAGTTCTAGTCCCACAGCATGTAGATGGATTGCTGATACTGTGTTGGATTTTAAGAGGGTGGGGTGCTGCAGTTCTGAGTATGTCCTCCTTTGGATAAGATGCCTAGTAACCATGAATATGTTTTAGTTTGCCATCCATTCCTTATTGCAATATTACCAGCTTATCATTTTTAATGTAATATAGGCAATTTATTATTCAAGGGCAGCAGGCAGTGAATTTGTAGATGAAATAATTAAATGTTTCATTAGTTACAGTCAAATCTCTTTAATGTGGAATTATTCAGATTACTTTTACTTCTGCAGAGACTGTGCATATTGACTGATACTGGTGAGTTGTAATGACAGAAGTCTGAGTGGCCTTTTATGGTCGTAATGTTCTGCATTGTGCAGTTTTGGCATTATTGGTTCATATGTTTTATTTCTTTGCTTGCAGGCTATACATTTAAAACATGCTCTAACAAGTGGTGTATTATACAAGGGATATAATTTAATTATTATATATTATAATTTAATACAAGCAACAAGGTGAATCAAAGAAATTTTGCATGGTCCTAAAATGTGCGCAAGGGGTCTATGAATATGGGTTTCAATGCTGTTTCAGTGAATGTGAGTTTCAAAGTCACAGAAGTTTTAATGCTAAGTCTGTTTTCATTGTGAGACTGTATTGCTTTGTTTAACAAACGTTTGTCAGTGTTTGCGGAAAATTTGAAATAAAAATTTTAAATTAAATCCAAATATCTGTAATCATTGTAGAAGTAAAGCAGAAAGAAGTATGCACACTGAGAGTTTTGAATAGTGTTTATGGCAACTGGGGAGAAATAACCAAATAATGAGACACTAGAATGGCTGCATGGTGGGGGCTGAGGAGGAAGGGTTGACCCAAATGCAACATATGCATACCACCACCTGTTTGTTTACAAAAAACATTGGTGCTACCTATGGAAAATTTCGAGTGTCAGCTGTTTTACCAGAGGAAAAAAACATATACAAAAAGACAAAACATGATAGGCATTAAAGCATAAACAATAACTATAGTACAAACGTAAATATCTAGGTAGCTGATGCTCATGCAGATACACTATTTATATACACTGGACAACACTGACTACTAGATGATTAAGACATGAAAAGAAAAGTACATTATACACAGAGGTGAGACTTGGTGATATTGTACATAAGGAAGTGATTGGAATTGCACTTGAATGGGTATATAACAATTTTAGTAGGCAATAAATAAATGCAATTACTGTATGAAAAAAGGAAAAGAATGGGAGAGTAGCAATCTGTTGTAGTTTTGATACATCCAGATTTACGTCTGCATTAATGAGTCTTATTGCAGTTGGATAAAAACTGTTCCCCTCCATTTGTCTATTGTGTGACTTTGAGCAAGCTGCAATTGATGGTACATTTATGTGTGTCGGTATAAATCCATGGTGCCTGTGTCCTGCTATTCAACTTTAACTTATAAATTGGTGCTGAGAGTAAAGGCTGTGACTGCAAGCCTAGTAACCACCTATGGACCACAGTAGTTATGATGTAAAGGATGGAAATCAATTACAGTAAATGGCAGTATCATCATAAAAAACATGTCCTTTGGGTAAAATCCTTGCTTTGTTAAATGTTGACATTGTGTTTATTATTTAGCTGTGAATAATGTACAGTGGTTTGACAATAGCAGTTTGCCTAGCCCATAGCACAGATGAGTAAGGAGTGAAGCAAGTACTGAATTCTGAGAGGCACCTGTGTGTATTGTACCTGTAATAGAATATTTATACAGACCAAGTAATCTAAAGGTTCTGTCAGTAAGATTTGGAGCCACTGTAAAATGTTAGTAGAGAACTGAATGTCAGCTGCTTAAAAAGTAGCCCAGAGTATCCCCTGTATCAAAGGCTTTTTGAGATCAAGAAAGATTGCATCAGTTAGCGTATCTTGTTTCATGTTTTGGAAAGTATGGTCTGCCAAGCTGCAGATGGAAGTCAGGGTACTAAAGTGTGATCTAAAGTGATGTTGTTTCTTACAGAGGATATCACATTTTGCAATGTATTCAGTTATTTTTTCATAGATAATGGGCCAAATTAAATAAAGTCTACACTAAGTGTACACTAAGTCTACACAATATGTATTCAAGAACATTCTTATCACATTTTTGTGCTTTCTAGTTACTCAGAAATATTATACTAAGTGTACATGTAATCTACAGTTTGTGGTAACCTTTATGAATCCTTTTCAATATTTAAATCTGCAAGAATATCAGTAGGAAAACTAAAATTAGGAGGAAGAAGGTGTGAGTTATGTCTGTGTTGTCTGTCCAATCAGAATGGTGTACACTTAGTGTAGGTGTTACTGAATCCCAGGGAATCTCTAGTGTTTTAGTAAATGGACACAAGTTAGAAAGTGGACCTTAGTCATTGGCAGTGGAACAAGAAGAATTATTAGTCAGTGGTATGATTTCCTTTATAGGGCAGCCGTGGTGGTGCAGTCATTACCATTGCCGCCTTACAGCAAGAGGTTCTCCGGTTCGATGCTGGGGTGCCTTCTGTGCAGAGTCTGCATGTTGTCCCTGTGGTCATGTGGGTTTCCACTGGGTACCGCAATTTCCTCCCACATCCCAAAGACATGCTGTAGGTGGATTGGACACTCTAAATTGGCCCGAGGCATGAGTGCATGCATGTGTGTGCCTTCTGTGGAAGGTTGGACCCTGGACTGACAAATCGACACCGTAAAACTCCACTGCCAATCATGAGCAGACAGGTGATCCACTGTGGCAACCCCTAACTGGGATAAGCCAAAAGAAGAAGAAGGTATGATTTCCTTTATAGCATAATGGGACATTTGATAATAATGTCATGGACTAAACTTAGTATATAGGTGTGAATGGGGTGAAAGTCCGAATTATATCTGCCTTGAAAATCCCAATGTTTGATATAAAATTTGCTACCACATATTCCATGTAATTGTCAAAGTTAATTAATGACACATAAACAGATATTTAAATAATTAAAATATTTAATATATTAAAGTTATTTAAACATTTTATTTAAACATTATTTAAACATATTAAAATATTAGCATCTCTATTAACTCTTCTTAAAAGAAACTTGTTTTTTTTTTGGATTTGAACATTATAAGCTAAAAAGGAGTGGTTATAAATATTTAAGTTCCTCATCTAGTAAGAAAGGTAAGAACATAAAAAAAGTTTAGATCAAATAAATATAAGCAATCAATGTAGATTTATTTCACCTATGGGTAATTTAACTCTCAAAACATATGACATGCTTTATATTAAAGGAAGCAGTAGTGTGTGGTAGTGTGGGTATAGAGTACATAGTGAAATGCACCACATCCCCAGCTTATTATGTTGGTAAGACTAACAGGGCTTTAAGAAAGCACATTTGTGAGCATGAATATGATATTCATAAAATAAATGACAGTACTAGTACATTATTCAGAGATGCCATTAAATGTAGAAGTTTTAAAATGTTTTATTTTATTGATCTGGAGAAAGTAGAAAGAAATCGGGGGGTTATGACAAGAAGGACTGGGAAACTGCAAGTTAAAATGAAAGTAAGATTAAGCACAGATAAACATCATGGAATCAATGCTAAATTTTGTATTAGCAGTGTTTTAGCCTTAAAAACCTGCAAGATTGTGATTACGAGTATTAGATTTGCTTTTTACATATGCACACTTTTAAAGAGAATTTATGATTATTAATGTTGATATTATAAGATTATTAACAACATTTTATTTTTATTTATTTTACATTTGTTGACCGGGCTGGTCTAGCTGGATACATGTCCATTTTCAAGTAACCGACATACATAATATTCTAAGGAGATAAAAACAGGTAGAGAACAAAAAACATTTTTAACATATATATAAATGAGTACATCAATAACAACTAGTTAGTAATTCACGATTCCTTCATGGAGGAGGTGAGGTGGGGAGGAGATACTAGATGAGGGGATGATAGTCAACTAGTCTACCATGGATTAAAGAGTCTAGAGTGGTTGTTGGCTAGGTTTAGTCTGGTTTAGGGCAAGGGCATAACCAGTGTGATTTCAGGAATTGGCTGAGGTTAATTTTGAAGGTTATGCATCTTAAATTGTTGGGAAGTCAGGTTTTCCCTATGGAGTTGGCATAGATGGCATCCCCGCCAGAGTTCTTGGATATGATGGTTTTAATTTGAACACTATGGAGGAAATTCAGGTTTGAATAGGGTAGAAATACTTTGGCCAGAGCAGGGACTCTGTCAGGCTGGTTAATTATTTTAAATACTTCCGTAAGTTGAGTGAATTTGAGAAGATTGGGCAGTTCAAGCCAGCCAAGTTTCTTTAGGTTAAGGCAATGATGGGTGCGGTATGGGGTTTCAGTTATAAATCTTGCTATGTGATTATAGGTGAGCATGTTGAGTTCACGCTTATTGAGGAAAGATAGGATAAGAAGATGAGTTCGAGCAATGGTAAGTTTGGTGTGAGGGGTTAAGAAATTATACATTGACCCAAGTTTTTTATTAACTGTCCTGATGGTATTGCTAATGTGAGTGTCAAATTTCAACTTGTGGTCAATTGTTACTCCTAATAGTTTAGTGTTGGGAACAGGGTCTATGATGGCCCGTTGGTGGATTTTACATGGAATGAGAGACTATTAGGAGATAGAGGTTCATTACCTAGGGGAGTAGCTACTGATGGAAAAAATAGTAGCATCTTGGTTTTTGCAGGATTTAGTAGTAGTTTCAGTTCAGTGAACCAGTTTTCGATTTTCGTGAAACAGTTCTGGGTCTTTATTTGTAGTTGTGAGAGAGAGATGTCAGAGCAGATCAGGGTGGAGTCATCTGCATATTGAATGCAGGTGGCTTCGGGTATAACTAGGTGAAGATTGTTGATGAAGACTGAGAATAGGAGGGGACCTAGTATAGAGCCCTGGGGGATGCCAATGGTATTAGGTAGTAGGTCAGATAGCCTGTTTTGCCATTGTACAGCCTGTTGCCTAACAGAGAGGTAGGCTTTAAACCAATTTAGGGCTGGGTTGTCTAGATGAAAGCCTTCCAGTGTTTGGAGCAGTAGTTGGTGGTTGACCATGTCAGAAAGAGAGCAGAGGAAATGAGTTTATTTATTAATTGAGTCAGTAAAGGAGATGAGAGCAGTGGTGGTACTGTGATGGGGGCAAAACCCGTGTTGGGAATTAGACAGGAGACAATTGAGGGTAAGGTAGTTCATAAGTTGTTCCATGATTTTAGCTAGTGGGGACAGGATTGCTATCGGTCTGTAGTTGGAAGTTTCCATGGAGGGACCACCTTTGTGGAGAGGGATGATATATGAGATTTTCCAAATAGATGGGATTATGGATTCTTTTATGGATCTATTGATCAAGATAGATGGATAGGAGATAACGCCTGACGCTTCTCTGGTATTATTCGCTGGAAGGTGATCTGCCGCTAAGGTGGTTGGTTTTAGTTTTTTTAAGAGGGAGCGGATGTACTGGGTAGGAACAGGTTCGAGTTTAAAGGAGGGTGGAGTTGAGTCTGGGTGGATAGGAGGTGTTAGTAATCTGGGCGGCTAGGGACTGTATGGTATCCGTGAAAAAGGAGTTAAAGGCGTTGGCAATTTCTACAGGATTTTTCCCTATGAGTTTCTCAGGGGTGGGGGTGGTAGATTTGCCAGGATGGAGGAGGTTATTAAATCCGAACTTTTTGGGTTATTCTGGTGTTTGACCTGGAGTTGGCAGTAATACTGTTTTTTGTCTTGGACGATGACTGTTTTAGTCGAGTTGTTGGAATTTAATGCGGTCCAGAGGAGTTTTGGTAGCTCTCCACTGGTCCCAAGCCTGATCACGGAGTTTAATTTTGGTTTTAGTCTCCCTGGTTAGCCAAGGTGCTATTTAGTTCTAATTTTGTCTAGTATGCTGAGGAAAGTATTGTTGAAGTATGTATTGTTGAAGTATTGTTGAAGTATTTTATTTTGACTAATAAAAGATAATCTGTCTTCCTATGTGACTTTTATGAGACATTTTTACATTTATAATAAGTATATATTTTGCATTACATCTCATGCTCTGTTTTCATCAATGTTTGACTGGTCAAGAAGATTATTTAAATTGATCTGTTTGTTTGATTCACCAGATTCTGAGGAAATATATTAGATGAAAGTGCTTAATCTATTTTTTAAGATGTTTCTGTTTCTGTTACTGATACACAAGTGGACTGGCTTGTGTTTCCATTTTACCACAGCCTTGGTTCTATGTCTATGTGGTTTTATTTAGGTTCATAGGTTCATAGGAAGGTACTAGGCTGCATTTATAAGCCTAGCCAGAGTGTGTCATCTTTCGCCGCCCCATTGATTAATTAACGGAGCCTCTGTCAAGCAGAGCCAATGAAGTGATCCCAGGGGTGTACTTTCTGTTACCCATCCACTCGTCAAGGCTTCTCTTGAAGAGTGTTAGTGAGGGGCTCTGCCTAATGTAGTTAGGAATTTTGTTCCAAAGCATGGGGAGTCTCTGTGACAGGAATCTATCCCTCCAGCATGTTCTATTTATTGTTGTGGCGAGGTTTAGCTCACTAGAGTGTGTGTCTCGCAGTGACTTGTATTTCTTTAGGTGGAGCATGTCCATCAATTCTGAGTTGGACATGGCTTTGTAAGTCAGGCAGAGATCACCTCTGAGTAAGCGATATGCCACTGAGTACAGCCGGAGTTTTTTCAGTCGGGCTGCATAGGACATATGTTTGAGGCCAGTAATCCTCTTGGTGAGGTGCTTTTGTGATCTTTCAAGCTGTTGGAAGTGTCTTGTGAGGTACATACCAAATGGGGCATTGTACTCTATGATGGGTCTGATGAGTGACAAGTAGAGGGGCACTATAACCTCTTTATTTCTAGATGTGAACGCCTTAGTAATTAGATGGGCCACATAGAAGGTGTTGTGGTATGTCTTCTGGGTTCCAAGTCTCCTGAAAGCCCAGGAAGCCAGTGATTATATCTTAGTTCTGCAACAGCGCAGTTCAAGGCTTATTTTTGTGTCAGTGGCATTAGATATAACACAAAAAAGCAGTGCATATTTTCCATGCCCACCTAACTTCGATCATCCACAATATATTATTTATTATTTAGTGCCAGCAGTGTAAATTTGTAGCTCATATTATCAGAGGTCAGCAGTGCAGATTATGAGACCGTAACTCCTAACTATCATATACAAATTGGTGTCTACAACTAGAACTCCAGAATTTGGAACTACAGACCATAGCCTCTACCCTGATGTATTAACTAGTTTTCAGCATCAATGTGTGTATATTGTAAACTTAACTTATATAGCTTGTAAACAGTTTTGTTTTCACAGTACACACATGCACGTAAACATACACACATACACACACACACACACACACACACACACACACACACACACACACACACACACACACACAAGCACACAGACACACACATATATGTATGTATGTATATACATTCTTACAAATACAAAGTAAACACACTGCAGTATACACTTTACAGCAGTCAATTTATTTTTAGTTAACATAAGATACAGGCTAAATGAGTTCTGAAGAGTATGCCACAATGACAGTTGCACAGCAGGTTAAAGACTCAGACTCCCCCATTTCCCCCATATTGGTCTAAACAAGGATGAGTTAGCAATTGCATTGTGTGTACTTAAGGTTCAATCCACTAAACATGAGCACAGATGAGCAAGGCTGTAGGTGTACAACATACAGGAAAAGAGACACCTGATATACCTCCAGATGACCCAAACTAAAGTTTGAACTGAAGAGGACAGAGATGGAGGTAGAGGTGAAATGCTTCAAAACAGATGAGAGAATGCATCAGGTTGAGGTGCAAAAAAGAGCAAGAGAAGAGAAGAGCCAAAACACAGAGGAGGAAAGGAAGTGCCAGCATGAGATGGCTTTGGTAAAGTAGAGGGAGATACAGTGACTGCATGAAAAAAAAATGAATACCTTTTCCCAAAAGCACAATAGCAGGACTGAGAACCCAATCTGAGAAGCCGAGATCAATATTAAATTGTTTCCTAAGTATAAACAGAAGAAAAACCTAATAACTTCATGCATTTGAGGATGTTAATAATCAGCACCAAACTGACAAAATGGAACTTTGAGGGTTTTAACTCCTCTGCTCATGAGTAAAACATTGCAAGCTTTCTAAAAAGTCTGACTTAGAATTTTGGACTACTATAAAGTGAAGAATGCTGTTAGTTAATGTTTTAACATAACACATGAAACATACACAAAAATATTTTGAAAATTTAGGAGAAACTCAGAAAACAGTTTCACAGGAATCTCATTGCAGAAGTAACCACCTGCTTTCAAAGGTGAATGAGTAGATGCCAAGTTACTACTTTGAAAATATTGGCAGATATAATACCGAAAGTGTATAGACTCAGTATCTTGCTTGATCATATGTGAATCTGGTTGACTGACCAGGAATGTAACTCAGCTAAAGAGGTGGATATAAAGGTGACATCTATTTAAATAGCACAGGGCAATTATACAAGAGTATTTTAACTAGCTCTCCACATAGGTATAAGGGAACCCATGGAGGTAGTCTAAACCATTACACAAGGCTTCAAAGACAAAGGGGGAAATGCATTTGTTCCAATGCATGTCTGGATCATGGGGTTTGACACTCCCAGTAAAACCAAGAGAGGGCATATATTTTCCAAATGTCCACAATGACTGTCTGAGGAAAAAAAGCTGCATGAGGTACCTAATAGAGCCAGCATCTTTGGAGTGGTGAGTTGCTTTGAAACTGTGATTGCACCAGGTTATCAGAAATACCTTTTCCCATCCTGCTAGAGGATATGAAAACTATTCCTAAAAAGGATATTGCATAAGCCATAACTAGTGCTAAGCCTACACTTGTCAGGAAAATATTTTTTTGTCCAGTCAGAGCACCCTGTTTAGGGCCATGGGAGGGGATCCTGGTCAAGCGCCATTGTACAGGGTTCACCTCATCTGAGAAGGGAGTATGGAGACAAGTAGATGACAGTGTTTGGTGAAATCCCAACTGATGTTCTTATAGGAAATGCAGTTACTGGCACTTTACCTTCTGTACTTGCAATTCCATGCATCTAAGTATAGAGGCAATCATGTGGGGAAGAGGGCAGGATGGAGACCCAGCCAGTACCTAAACCTCAGGTAGAAAATGGTGATGTGGCTCCTTCAAGCAAAGAGCTTGATGACAGCAGAACACCTAAATCTGTGCCACATTTCAGCCACATTGTTAAAAGTTCATGGACTTCTTCTAGGAGGAGTTAATTCAGAGGAAGAGATGATTGATATCAGAGCAAGAGATGATTGATATCAATAAGCTCAAGTATAAGGCAAAGTTGTTGTAAAACTACTAGAGTTTCTTTGAATCAGAGTTCTCTGATCCCAGTTTACAGAACCTAAGGAGGTATCCAATGATACGCCTGATCCTCAAGAGCATGAGTAGTCTATACACTAGGAAAAGGGGTTACTCTACACAGAAAAGTCTCCTGAAGGAGACCTAAAGTGAGAAGTGATATAGCAGTTGTCATCCTATAGGACCCACCCATAAGATGCATTTGTCCATAACTTAATGATGTTCCTTTTACAGGCCATCTAGCCACAATAACAACAAAAAGAAGAGATATTTTTAAGGACGCTTATGCATTTTTTTATTGACAAGATATTGCAAAAGGTATGAGAGGTACTGGAAGACATCATCAGTGACAAAAGTTTGACAAGGCAATAGACAAAGCTAAAGGTACTTTAGTGTCATTCCTTGTTACCATTTCAGGTGATAATGATGGATATTATGGGCCTGTTGGTACTCCAAGCATTACAGTAGTTTGGTGGTTGTATACTGTGCTAGCAGGTACCCTGAGTTGGTGTCTTCTTCCTCTGTGGAAGCAGAAAAAGTGGCAAATGCTATGTTAGAAATTTTCAGCAGGGTGAATTTTCCTTGAGAAATATGAGTGGACATAATGGCTAACTGTGTGCCTGACCTACTGAATTGTTTCTAGTGAAGCAATGTGGTAAAGGATTTAGAAACATCACCCCACCATCTACTGAAAAATAGATTGGTGGAGATATTTAACTCTGTTCTCAAGGTAATGTTGAGAGCATTTGTAGACTAGCTTAAAGGGCAGGGTCAAGTACCAAAAACATCTCTCATCTCTATGTTTCTTTATGGCCAGGGTGACAGGATGCCCCTTGACTTATTTTATAATGAATGGTAAAACGAATGATGTTTCCACAGGCAGTCTATTGTGGAGTATGTGATGAACTTTAGGACCGAATGTAAGAAGTTTGGAACAAGGGAAATTAACACATGCATAACAGCAGCAAAAGGTCTGGTACAAGGGGAGGGAGATAGCCTAAGACTCAGTCAAAAGGTAATGCTACTTATTCCTGTTCAACAGAATAAACTGAAGGAAGTGCAGGAAGGTCCTTTCACTGCTGAGAGAATGGGAAATAATGTTAAACATGTAGTAGAATTGTCAGGCAGGATGAAGAATCACAAACACGACCATGTTAATATGATGAAGCCCTACCATGATAGACATTAGTGCTTAGTACATGCACTGGGTTACCAAAAGAAAAATCAGTGGAAGGGGTCTAAAAGCAGATTTTCTCAGTGAGGCTTGAACTGATGCTTCAGTGGAAAAGGAAGTACTGCCAAAGCAGCCCTTACACAGCTGCAAAAAATACAAGCAGTGCTATGAGTTCTGGGGCCTTATCACTGGTAAGCCATAGTGTACCCAAGTAATACAATACCATGTAGACAGAGGAACCCAAGGACCATTTAAACAATCTGCTTAGATGGTGCTTCAGCAAACTATGCAAATTATGTGGGAAAAAGTAGGTCAGATTCTGAGTCCAGGATAATCGAAGAATCCAACAATCCCTGGGTTTCACCAGCAGCGTTGGTGACCAAAATGATGGGAGTTCCAGGTTTTGTGTAGACTCTGGGAAATTAATGATCAAGCAGAACCAGATGCATAACCCAATGACAAAGTCAGATGAAGCTTTAGAGCTGCAGTCTAGGACTATATATCTGAGGGTAGAAGTATAACAGGTCAATTGAAGATTGAAATTGTCTTTTGGTAAAGCATGATGACTTTTGTCTGGTGGTCTTGGTTTGTTCCTTCAAATACCTAAGATAATCTAGTACTTACATCATGCAGATCTTTTCCAAAAAAGAAATGAATGTGAGCTCCTGAGCTAAAAAGGCTAGACTGATGCCCACTGTATAATTAGACAAAGCCCTACCTCTGCCTTCATCTTTTTTATTTGCATGGTTTTGCTTGTGCACAATAAGCTCCCGATGTAAAGTAAGATACATCAGAGGTGAGGCTATGTATCCCAGATATTTAGGGTTTGTGCCAGAGATATCATTGAAGGAGATCTATCATTAAAATGCAAGAAGACTGAAGGAGAAGACAGAGAAGGGGTGGAGCACGAGAGATAGTATGCCAAATACTATTATCTTCACAGTGAAGGTCACACTTACTATGATACTACCACATATGTGTAGGTGTTACACTGCCTACCTACTTGGAGTAGGAGACTAGAAATAGGATGAATCCAGATTATGTTAAATAACTGTGCCATGAGGAAAAAAAGGAACAGGATGTCATCTGAAAATCTGCAGATTCTGGCAGCCTTGGGAGAGTTGGGCCTCACATCTCTAGCAAGATACTCTTGAGTTTTTGATATGGTGCAACTACTGCAAGAAGTAGATGCAGAAATAGAAAGCCCTCTGGGCAGTGAGGAAGCAGGTATGAATTGGACACCACAGTGCTGGAATAATGTATGACTTGAGGATAACACAAAGTTAGGTCATATTACCTAGGAAAGAGGCCTAGAAGATAGGATTTGTGCTCACCAGATTGCACTGTGGTTTATCTCCAAAGACTTAAAGGAAACTTGGTAGAGGAAAGAGAGTAGTAATCACAGATGGGGTCAAATCTAGTGTGGGAGTATGGAAGACATTTCAATGCACACAGGAGAATTTAAACTCGGTAAGGGGGATTGGTTTGCATTATTATGGTTAATGAGTATCTCATATATAGAGCAAAACAAGGGAAGAGAGAAACTGGGTGTAATGTCATGGACTAAATGAAGGGCAGAGTGAGTCCTATTGATAACTAGATATGAAATAAAAAAGACAGTGGTCTCAATCAACGAGACCCAGAGAGGTTTGAAGCATAATATGCATGTGATGTTTACCCAGGAGTGGTCCTTAGATGGAGAAATAGAAAAGTGCTGTAAACATGCTAGAGAAGGTGGTATAGAGTGAGGGATCAACAGCTGAGTTTATCTACCATTGATGCCAAACCCCATAAATGTTGATTAATCAGGGAAGACTTCAAGGCAGGAAATGCTGTATTTGTGGTGAAAAAGGACTAAACACCATACACATGTTTTAGAACTGCAAAAAGATTCATGAGGGAAATTTGGAAAATCTTTGAATGAAATATGGGAATTTTTGATTTTAGGTAGTTGTGATTGCATTGATTTGCAAGCAAGGGAGGTGATTTGGGTGGCTGGGAATGCAGTTATGATGTAGCTGACAAAGGAGTGAACACAACCCATAACTGTCCCATATTTGTCAATCTTGCACATTCTGTATAGCTTTATGAGGCAAATGTTATTTTCTCTTTAGACCCCAGGGATGCAAATAAATACTCCTCAGGCATGGAGAAGTTTATTTAAAGCACTGAGGCTACTTGTTGACATTGTATAAACTACTGTCAAAGGCACTGTGTATAATGTCAAATGAAATGTTCTTAATTCCTAATCTGGCAATGTAAATAATCTAAATAGTTTCTTTAATTACTGATACTATGTTTTTATTGTCCGATTTTGCATTAGGTGCATGCTTTCATATACTATTGAATTCTTAGGTTTTGTTATTTCTTTTGAATTATTTGTTGTGATTAATAACAACATATTTTATTAAAAAGACATGTCAGATGTAATAAATCTCTGACTTAACACAGATCTCATCTCCCTTATCAAAGATAGAAAGCTGATACCAAAAGCAGTGTTAAGCCAGTTAGGTATTACTCACTTTAACTCATTAAACCTCAGTGATATTTCCAGATGTTTCTCAGTCAGATAAGTGATCATTCTAGCCATCGAGTACTGCCTGTTTGTATTATATTAAATGAAAAATCATGTTTCATATAACCTATTGAAAGATTTTAACTTAAAACTTTCATGATAACACAACTGCATTCTGCAGTGATATCTGACTTCAGTCTATTGCAGCTAAAGAGATATTCCTGATGACAATGTCCCCCAAGTTTATAAGTACTGTTAACATTGTTTTACCAATAACTAATCTGCATGTGTGATAGACAGGTATGCATAATGGTGTGTTTCTCTCCCCACAGCTGCAAAGGAGAGAGCTTGCAACCTGGAGGCCCATGCAGGGCACCTGGCTAGGTTGTGCCATGAGTGTGGTGAGTACAGATGTATCTTGCAATCTATAGTCATATAAACAAGAAAGGGTACAATAGCACCTGTCAGTAGGTATATTCTGTTTTGATTGCGCTGCAATGAATGTGGTCATAGACCTGGACTGAGTAATCCCAGTTAAAGTTCAATAAAGAAGAAAGTATGAAACCTAATGTTAAGGAAATAAAGTTACTACTGCATTAATAAAGTTAAGGAAATAAAAGTTTGTACTGCATTAATAATGTTAAGGAAATAAAGTTCAACTGCATTCATACTGTTAAGGAAATAACATTATTACTGCATTAGTTGTGGAATTACAGCTGTCTTGCAACAACTGCATTAGCTGAAGTGTTAATAAAGACTATTAGATGTATACCAATCAGTGCATGATGCCAGGCCAAATAAAGATGTGTTTTGCAAAATATATGTATTTTGGGCTCTTGGTCAAGAAATCGAGTATTACAAGTGCTGTGAAGTAAACACTGGAATAATACCACAAAGTGACTGAATGTTAGCTGATAAAGACTGTTTTGCTAAAGTGCAGTTGTGGAGCTGTACTACAAGATATAATGCATTATGATATTTGTTCTGCACTAATACCTGACCCTAGAATTGGAACGGCTAAGGTATAATAGTGTGTAACTCAGGATTGTCTTGTGTTAACCATTGCATTTCAGCTATATGCATTCCTGAACTTAGTTACACTGCTGCAGGCAAGTATGAAACTGTAACAGCTGTAGACTGCAAATATACCATCTGCAACTGTATGTTGGTCATGTAGGCAGACCAGCACTCCGATATGGTCTGTACACATTGCACATATTCCCATCCACTAGGGGTTAATTGTCTACACCTGCATTCCATGTATTAATGCACAGTTCACCTACTATCTCTGTCATGCATGAATCTCATGCCTGTGTGTTCAATTGTCACTGTGGTCTTGTATAAAACTCTACCTCTATTACCAGGTCACAGTTTGTTATCAGGTGAGCTTTAGGCATATATCAGTCAATCAATGTTCAGCAGTGGCTCAGTAGCTCAGTTTGATAAACACTGGGTATGGTGTACATTTTGTCACACACATACCGGGGTTTGAATCTAGGGATAAGTACTACTAAATATTCATAGAAACTGTTATGTATTGTTAACAGATGTTCTGCCCACAGGAACTACAGGTAAATAAATGGCTGTAGTAGTTGTTCAAATGGGTTACTAGTTTGTGTGTCCAGATGTGTCAGAGTGTTGATAGCAATCCTCAGCAAGGTGATAGGCTGTATGCCTGGTGTGTCTGTGAATGTCTGGTGATAGCCTGACCCCATGCCTGCCATGATAAGCATAAACCTTCTGTACTGTGCACAATACATGTGTCTCAAGTGTCACGCTGTCATGGACTGTGATCAGTATTGGCAAATCCCTTGGACACAGATTCAACATCCACTTCATTTATCTTGATAGCACAGTCACACTACATCAGTCCACAGTACACCTTGGTAGTCACATATGTTCCCCTGACATGTAATAGTCCCCTGTAGTTGTGTACCTATAGGTGTTACAGCTTGGTCCTTACTGTCCTGTGCAGATAGCTTGATAGGTATGTAGGTGCTACAGAAGCTATAGGGTACTTGTATACATAAAGTAAGAACAGACCTGTAGAGTATATAAGAGTACTGTTGCAAACAATATAGCCTATACCTGCAGCAATGTAATGTCCTTCTTTCTTCCCCCATCCCTTATCTGCATCTTAATTTATTATTGTTATACATCAGGTATGGTTTACATTTATCATATGTTGTTCTCAAAATGTTATGCTGGGCCTAGTGTTTTATTATTGTTATATATTACAATTGTTGCACACTACGATACCTTGTTGAATTACCTATGATGCTGGCCTTATGCCGTAACTGTTACTGGCATGCTGTTACAATACTGACTGTTATCCCACTTATTGTTGTGTTCCATATGCTATGCAGTGTTATCTTACTGGGTTATTTGGAACATCCTGGCATGCTGTTATAACTAACATTTAAATGTTCTGTTCATTACTAACCTATATACTGTGAAAAACCTCAACACCATAACTCAACCAGGTAGGCCGGTTCATGAAGATCTGCCTACCCTACCTCAGTCGGCCATAGCACCAGGTCCAAGCATGTGTGGGACCCAGCCTGGTGCTGCCACCTCTGCTGGTTCTGCACTGCTTACTGGTGGAATGACCTCAGGGGATGGGGTCCATCTCCCCCCTGGGAGCAGGGCGGAGAGGGAGTTGTCACCCAGTGACAGCTACCAGGGATGGTGCACACGATTGTGCACAGTGGGTTCGCCGATCACCTGCTTTGGATTGACGGCAGCCTGGCCAACCTGGAGGGGTAGGCTGGTCCCCAGAACTCACTCCCAGCACTGCCTCCTTAGGGGCCGTAAAGGAACAGTGGTGACTGCCCATGGGTGGTGAGATCAGTCTAAGTGCTGCCATCTGGGGGCACATGGCTCTCTGATTCCACAATACCCTCCCCATCCAAGGTGTTTACCCCCTTCATGTTTCATAACCTGCCCCATATGCTGTTTTGTCTGTCTTGTCTGTTTGCAAATGCTACTTCTCCTACCAGACTTACCTCCCCACATGTACCTATATCCCTTCCCCAACATTCCACTGTCTCCTTAAAAAAAAGAGCATCTGTCCCACAAAAAAGAAAATATCACCCCATTCATACGTCTCCATTTTGCACCTGCATCCACTGCACACACTTTAATCATTACATGCATCTATCAACACATTTATGATGCCCTCAGAGGCTCCAAATTCCAAATTGTCTTTAACCTGCACAGCTGTTACTGTACAAGAAATTGAGAGCTATAATCCTTTCCTACACCTGTCTTGCACATCACCCTTTTTTCTTTTTTTTTTAAATTTGCATGGGTTTAATTGGAGCTAAGCAGTGTGCTGCATTGTGGCACATCACGCAAACCCACACAAACCTACTTAAAACTGCCTTAATCACCTTCTTTGTGTCTGACACTGTTAGGTTAATCAGCAAAATAATCAATCCTGCCAAGTCTTAGATCCAGGACCCTGTCAACTACAGCATAGTGCATTAGCCCACGAGGCCACTCAGTTCTGAAGTATAATAGCTGTTCCATAAACATATCCTGGTTGCCAGTGACACACTGCTTGTACATATAATGGGAAAAATGACAGCATACTTGGGACTGTGGTGCAGACAGCAAACCAGTATACAACCAAATAAATGTTGATGGATGTACATGAGGCCCAGGGTATCAGGTAGAGCTGACAACTGCACAGACTGTTGCAGAATGTCCACAGTTGTATCATTTATTTTTGGCATGATTGTTACAAAACCTACCCTGTATGCTGAAGTACTGGTAAGTCAGTACAGACTGAGATTAGAAAAGCATGACAGACAGTTCAGTGTCACACATCATACCTATATGAACACACATATTCATGCGAATCCTGTGTAACAGACTGCATGCATGCACATGTGTCTTGCAAATATACATGCTATAGTATTGACTCAGTAGCTCAATCTGTTACATTCCTAGCATGCTTGACATTTTGCCACCCACAGTCCTGGCTGCTATTCCAGTATGTTGCATGTCAAGTACAGTCTTGTCAAAACAACAAATAAATGACGGAGCCATGAAATTTTAAGCAGAACTGGTTGCTGCTACTGCAGTCACTGCCACCCATATTAGCACATCAAAGGCCCGTAGGTTGTGACACACTTCACAAATATGTATAGGCATCCTAAATGTCACATACCACTCCCTGGATGACTCTATTACATAACATATGTACCTGAGGTACATGCCTCACCTGAACTATTATGGGTACCCTCACCCTGCCTATGCTGTGACAACAGAGCTGACACTTCCCCTCACTGACATATACAGCTTGCTGTCCCCCAATGTGTTCACAATCCCTAGTATGACTCCTGGGCAGAATGCAGCAGCTGCAGCCTGCAACATATATGGCAGTATGTTCAGCTGCCTGCTACAGACCTACCACACCTCCCAACCACCTAGAACATATGATCCACACAGCACCCATACATAATGGGGTGGGGGGAATGGTCAAGTGACTGGGACATGTGTCACAGTCTTCCCCTATAAACATACACAGCTGATAGACCATCAGCTACTGCAGCAGCATGCATATTCTGATGCAAATGACATATGACACTCACATCTGTCTGTCCCCTACTGATCTCAACCCACATTGTTAAACAGTAAACTGCCACATAATCAGAAAGTCTGTTCATAATGGCCAAACATAGCATGCAAAACTGTGGACATACCACATAAATCTGGACAGTGGACAATATGTTTACCTACCCTCGGTGATGGTGTAGTCCCCACACTTCAATAATGTCCATCTCACAAGCCAGGAAAAGGGCCAAGGCCTACATGAAGGTGTTAAATATAGCACTGTGGTGCCATGCTATTGGCTAATGAAAATGCAATACAGCTGTTCTGGATGCAATTAGCAAGTGTGAGCCACAGATTGGTGCACAGGCAATCACCTGTTCATGAGCATTACTTACAAAAGGCAAGCTACTACCTATGATAAACAGCTCTGTAACTTTTCTTTACGAAGACAGACTGCAATATTATAAGCATTATACTACATGATTTCTCTACATAAAGGAGTACAGCACTATACCAGGTATGTAATAGAACTCCCCATGTAATGGGACATAGATGACAGGATGCAGTTATGGGAAATAGGGATTACAACAGTAGGTCTGTAGCACATATCTAGGAATGACATGTTGCTGTTAGTCAGCTGACCAGCACCTATAGGTTTATCTTTCAGCTCTGTCTGCTGTGACATACATCACAGCTCTGGCCCTCTGAGTCCCGCCAACAATGGTTGGCTCATGTACAAATGCTACTGGATTGTGTTTTAGACAATAGTGACAGTATGTACTGGGTGATACAGCTGGCATATTACATGATGTACTGTCAGTCAACTCCTCCCCATCTGTGAATGTCACACAGGCATAGTTCAAACATTGCCCAGGTGTCCCTGACTGTTCCTGATGTACTCTGGCTAGGTCACTGTGTATTCCACACCTATATGTCATCACATGAGAGCAATGAGTAGCATACCTGTTGACTCACTACAGCAGGACAGCAGGTTATAGACAATAGTGTTGGGGGAACAGACCTAGCTTTAGCAACAGAGTGTACATATTCAGTATACAATGTAAGGGAAGGAATACAGTGCCAGATATTAATGTACCATAACTGTTTTCTGAGGGGTCTGGCATGTGACAGCCAGATTCCCCACGTCTGGGAACAACCATTACATAATTGTCCAACTGTTTGCCAGACATGCACATTTGTCTGGCAGAGGGTCCACATATATCTGGCACATGTACATATTCTACAAACATCTGTGTACTGCAGATGTTGGACACCTACAGGGAGGATGCCCTACAGCATGTTTGCAGTGCTGTCTGTCATTGGATCACACAGATGTTGCTGAACTGTCCCCATACACTTGTAGTACTACTCACCTATTTGCCGGGTGGTGGCTGTATGACATGGTACTGGGACATTGCCCATAGGGGACACACCACAGTAGATGGCAGTGATGGGTGTGGAAACATAACAACACAGTCCCTCACAGTACACAGGACCATAACTGGTATACCTAGGATTATAGGAGGTAAACTAGGCTATTGGCCCTGAGGCCCTCATAAGCCTAGCCCAGAGTTTAGCCCATGTTTATGCAAGTCAGCACCCGATGTCCCAGTCCAACAGGGACACAGGTGGTATCCCAAGGGTGTATGTCTTGTTTAGAATCCAGTCATTTAGGTTTTGCTTAAAATGGGGTAAAGAGTACTCTGCCTGATGTGGACAGGGTGTCCATTCCACAACTAAGTTAGTGTCTGGGACACACATCTGACCCACCAACAAGTCCTGTTAATGTCACAGACTAGGTTGAGGGCACATGTCTGGGTTACTCAAGTGGAGCTTGACTTGTGGATGTGCAGCAGTCCCATCAAGATGGAGTCCATGATCGCCTTGTATGCCAGACAGAGGTAACCTCTGAGGAGTCTGTATGAAACTGGTTAGAGGGACAGGGCTTTTAGCCTATCTGTGTATGGTAGATGTCTGAGGCTCTGGTATTTCCTGGTGAGGAACCTCTGTGGTCTCCCCAGTTGTTGAATGTGCTTTGCAAGGTACATGATGAAAGGGGCATTATACTCAATAATGGGCCTTATTAGGGAGGAATACAGGGATGTTATGACCCCCATGTCCCTGGATGAGATACCCTTACATATGAGGTTGGCCATGTAGAAGGCTTTCCTTACAAAGGAAGCAATGTGGTGTTCAAATGTCATGGTGCCAACAACCTGTGTGCCCAAATCCCTCATGACTGATTGCATGCTTAGGACATTGTTAGTAATGTGATAATCTGTGGTGACATCACTCTCCCCAAAGGGGATGATGCTGCATTTTGTGATATGCAGCCTGAGGCCACGTGTCTGGCACCACTCGTGTCTGTGTGAGACCCTCTTGGTGGATGTCCACATCACTAGGGGATTTGGTGACAACACCCAGCATCCAGTCTTCTGTAAACGTGGTCGGCCACAGCCCATTGATTGTGCCCTACACCTCAGAAGAATAAACACACATACCAGAAGCCCCAAGACAGAACACTTGGTTATGCCACTAGTTATAGGGCTACTGCTTGAGATGGCTTCCCCTATATTGACTAGGTGGGTGCACCACTGTGCTACCCATCTGGTAACATATGGATTGATGCCTAGTTCAGAGTGTATATCTATTATGGCCAAGTGGGGAATACTGTCAAAGTCGTTGGCCAGGACAAGGTAGGCAGTGTGCACTGTCTCCCCCTTGCCCATGGCTTTGGTGGCTGTGTCAAAGAAGTCAGTCAAATTTAACAGACATCATCCCCCCTTAACAAAGTCAAACTGTGTGTGATCGAGTGTGTGGAGATCACCAATGTCCTTGTTAATGAGGTTCATGATAATCTGTTCCATGTCCTTGCAGATCAGGCTAGTTAGTCTGATGGGTCTATAATGTGCCGGATTGCTGGATGTTCCACCTTAGTGTAAAGGGATGACAGTGGGTGTGCACTTGGCTGGGACAAAGGTGGTATTCAGGCTTTTGTTGAATATAGTGCCTAATTGTGCTGCAGGTATATACGTGAGGTCAAGTAGGATGCATCCTGCAATGTGATCGAGTCCCATGGAGGCTTTATTCCATGACTTTGAGATGGCAGTGATGACCTGTTCACTAGATATAAGGGGAAGAGGGCAGGTACTGGGGATGTCCTGATATACTGATGGGGGAAAAGGGTGTGAAGCTTTCACTGACTCTTTCAGGCAGCAAGTTTGCTATATCTACAGCACTTGTATATATGGTGTCCTTTAACTCCACTTCTGAGCAGATCTGGGTGCTTCCTTTGAGGTTGCAGACATATGTGAAGAAGGAAATATGACTGTCTGTAGTGGATGTTGCCAATGTTGGCTCAGAGTTTGCTTTGCAGGATTTCAGTAGTGCTATTATTTGCTTGTTCAGGCTAGGGAGACATTGCTTCATATTGGGCACCTGCTCCTTCTTGCTCTTGAACAGCAATATTTGACTCCTGTTATAGAGTCAATTTATTGCAGATGTCCACCAAACAGGTTTCCTTATCCTTGCAGAGGAAGATGTAGTCATGTCGGGTATAGCTAACTCCATTGATCTATACAAATGCACGTATAGTGCTTTGGTGTATTTTTGGATATTGGTACCAGCTCCTACGGGGGGAGGGGGCTGTGAACCTGTTTACACCATCCCTCAGGAGGCTTTAATCAACTTTAGAGATGTTTGTATGTCTGGCTCTAGCTAGATGGGTATTGTGGGAGATGGTGAATGCACATTTGACCACTTTTTTGTTGGTTTTACCATGGAGGATGATACTATAGAGATGCTGCAGTGGTTACCCATGCTGTTTAATATCAACTCCAAGAGATCTTCACCTCATGTGGGGGTAGAAACTAGCTGCTCCAAGGTTTTTGTATTTCTAAATTCCATGAATCTCTAGGCATTTGTGTAATGGCATGAGTAGTTCTTCCAATCTATGTCTGGGTAGTTAAAGTCACCCAGGATTAAAGTACAGAGTCGACTCTTGATAGAGTTGAACAGGTACATATAGGCAAAATGGGCTTCCTGGTCACTTGTGTTGGTCAGTAGCTAGCTATGATTTGAATAGCGGTCTTGGCAATAGTTAACTTCACCTGGATTGTCTCCTGTGTGTCTTACTGTTTGACCAGCCTAGAGGTGTGCATGTCTTTCATATAGAGTGAAACTCTGCATCCCTTGGCTTTACTGCCCACATCTTGGGGTCTGACTGTATGATAGGATGGGTGACCATGTAAGGCTGGGGTGCTCTCTGCAGCTTTGAACCATGTGTCTGTAACTGCACAGATGTCAGCATTTTCCATGGTTAAGACTGCTTACAATGAGTGCAGATTCATGTTTAGACTCCTAGCGTTTAGCAACGTGGCCTTCAATTTGAGATTTGTTGACAGTTTTATGTTGGCAGTGTTAACGTCACAAATATTCCTAATAAAGGCATTATGTGGTGGCTGGAGTCCAGCATCCTGTAGCTGGTCAGTGTGAAACTGTTTTGTTATGGCTCATCTATACCCTAGGAATGTTAAGGGCTGCCAGGTTGGCTTGGACACAACTGTTAAGCTTAGCCATAGTACAATACTTGTATGTTCAGTTGTGGAGGGGTTAACTGCAGTGCATTGAATTGGTAAGCATATTTGCAGGTGCTGTAACATATTTGTATGTATTTTTGTGAAGGTATATGCAGTCTACTATACAGGGGGTAATAGTATGGTGGAGATGGGTACACTGTGTTTTAGGTGAAGGTCCATCACATACACTGACATGTCACTTATCTCACAGGTGTATAGTACTGGCAACATTAACTGGACATAGTTGCACTGCATGTGTTAAGGGCCTGTCTTGTCTGTGCTGTTGTGGTCTCCTTGTGTGTTGTGCATGGGATCAGTAATAAGGTGTGGTATGTATAATGCAGTTGTGGCAAATCATCTGTATGTGAGTGTGTGTGTGTGTGTGTGTGTGTGTGTGTGTGTGTGTGTGTGTGTGTGTGTGTGTGTGTGTGTGTGTGTGTGTGCATCAGTAGACATAATACTGCATGTATTAATGTAGTCATGTTGTCTTCCTCCTCACAGGTGACTGTGGAGGTTAAAGTCTGATTCCCTCACAAACCTTATGTCAAGGTCTCATCAGACTCTGATGATGATGGTGGCCATAATGAGGCACAGGTGGGGTTGTTGGGGGCTGAATCTGTCCCATGAGTTGACATCCCACTTCCTCCCCCAATGTCCGCACACACAGTCAGTATGCGCACACATACCCAGTCCCCTGCAGATACCGATATTGGGCAGTCAGAGGGTAGTGGCATTGAACAGGAGAGTGTGGGGACTATGGCATCTGTGACTGTAGACACTAGCCATAGCCAGAAAGTTGGCGAGGTCCCACACACGCAGATTGACAGGGGTGCTCGAAGGAGGACTGCTGCCCATCCACCACCTGTCACAGGTGTCACATCATGAGTCACTCGACACATGTTTTGGTCCATCATGGAGGCACAGGCATGTTCTGAATGCAACACAAGACAGGTGCTCAGCATCATGGATGCATCACTGTCTGATATCCATGACTCCATCCACAACATTGGTGATGTCATACATCATTTCGCCAATGTAGTTGACAGACGGTGGGGTGAGACATTGTCAGTCCTTGTCTGTGCATTGTCTGTGCTGGAACATGTGGTGGGAGTAGGGCATCAGACACGTGGATGTAGGTCAGCATCAACATCGGCTGAGAGTCTATGTGGCCATGCACAGCCACGGTCCTGTAGTGGTAGTATCACCAGCACTACAGAAGGGAGGATGTTGTCCATACCACAATGTAGCAGACCATGGGCATGTGGTCCTGGGTGGTTCCATGAGGGATACAGACCCAGCAGACACCAGTCACCATCAGCAAGTAGTACTGCATCTGACCCTGGGCATGGTGGTGCCAGTGCCTCTCCTGGCAAAGCCAGTTCCCATGTTCATGGATTGAGATGTGAACTGTACATTCTATCATGTATGGTCCACAGCTGTCCAACATACCCTTGTGTAGGGCTAGCACATGGCTTGACTGTGTGTGTGTACACACACACACGCACACATCACTGTCACATGCAGTTCATCAACAGACACACACAGCTCCTCTCCATGGCTCAGTTGACCTGCACCCCTCCAGACACACACACAATGTCAACTGTGTGGCACAGCCTAGGCCTTTAGCAACCCCACATCACAATCTGTGCATGTGTCACATCCCTGTCATCCATACCATTGATTCAGGGACATGCAAATATGTGTCTGAGTCACAGAGTGACTATAGTACATTTAATGACAGTTTGTAGTGCAGTAGTGTTATGCCCTGTAAGGTGCTGTGTGCTGGCATGTGTCATGAGTACACATCAAAGTGTATGTACCTTTTTTCCATGATGCTGTATTTGTGGTAGTATTGCTGACTGATTGTTGTCTCCCACACTTTTTTCTGTTTCTGTTCCAGGGGTCTTTGTGTCTATGCTGTGGGGAGCTGGTGCCAATACAACAGCTCAGGATGGCATGGTGGCAACACAGAAATGTGGGTCTATATTAGAAGCTCAAAGATTCTCTTCATCGAACACTTAAACGCCGACACGTAAGGAACGAAGGCTGGAAACCGTGAATGGCCACTTTCGCAAATGTTTTCCCTGTGAAAATATACAGGTTTTAAAGTTTGTTTTTGTTTTTATGGCCAAGTGAATTTTTTCCCTATGAAAATATAAGCAGAAGTGTCCGTTCGCAGTTTTCAGCTTTCACTGTTTACATGTCGATCTTTATGTGTTTGAAGAAAAGACTCATCAAGCATATAAAATAGACCCAGAAATATGACTTTCCCAAGGTATTGCTTTATATTTGCATGGTTACCTAGGTGCATATGTGCAGAATAGTGAGTTAGAGACAATGGGGGCAGATAACATAATCTTGCATGCATATCCCATGACACAGCATGCTACTCTTGATACAAGTCACCTGGGAGTTCAGTAGGATCAGAGGTTCATAGTATCATAGGAGGTTACTAGACTAATGTCCCTGGGCACCTTACAAGCCTAGCCATTGGTTTATCCCCAGAAAGAATCATCAGTCAGCACCTGTTACCCCTGTCAATGAGGGACACAGGTGGGACCCCTGGGACAGATTTGTGGTTTCCCATCCACTCATCGTGGTTGCACTTGAAGAGGGTCAGAGTGGTACTGTGTTTGACATGTATGGGAAGTGTATTTCTGAGATAGGGAGCCTCTGGGAGACAAACCTGTCTCTCCAGCAGGTTGTGTTGATGTCATATATCAGATTCAAGCCTATCATGCAAGTAATGGGTGAGGAATTAAACTTACGGATATGGGACGGCTGTAGTAGGGCAGGGTCCAACATTGCCTTGTAGGTGTGGCACAGCCTGCCTATAAGCAACTTGTCCGATAAAGAGTGGAGGAATAGTGATTTGAGCCTGTCTAAATGGGACAGGTGTTGGAGGTCACATATTACCTTTGTGAGGTATTTCCATGGCCTTTCCAGTTGGTGCAAATGTCTGGATAGGTACATACCAAATGGGAAGTTGTAGTAAAATATTGGTCTACAGAGTGAGAACTATAGAGAGGTAATGACCACCTTTTTTCTGGATGCAATCCCTTTACCTATGAGATGAACAATGTACAAGGCTTTTCTGACCCCTTCTGCTACATGATGGTTGAATGCAAAATTGTTATCAACCTGAGTTCCTAGGTCTCTCAACACAGGTTGTGTGTTTAGGGGGGTTGCCATTGATGTGGCAAACAGTGGGTCTGTGTCTTTGCTGAATGGTATGATGATACAGTTTTTTTGGATTTAGCTTGAGGCCAAGACCTTGGCACCAGTTTGTAGTTGATGTAAGACCCTCTTGCAGTATGTTAACATCATTTGGAGAGTCAATGACAGACAACACCCGACTTACAGTCATCCATAAACTTAGTCAGCACCTACAAAGATAGGTGGTGGCGGATAGCATTCATGCCTAGATACCTGTGGGTTAATTAGGGGCAGCAGCTATTCACAGGACCTCAAAATGTATACATATTGCAGACACATGGGCAGAACAGACTAGGGTTGCCACCATATCAAATGCCCAATGTGGGACACTTTTTGTAGTAATGTGAGAGTTGGCAGGACAAAGCATACCCATGGCAAGTGCAATGAACATAACTTCACTTTTTTGCCAATATAGCTTATTTTTCTAGCATTTGTCTAGCTTAAGCTATTTATGCAACTATTAGAAAAATGTAGGAAATGTTTGTTGTCCTACTCTCTCGGGACATTTGTATTGTTTTAGTTGTTTTCGCAGGACACACCTGGCCAAATACAGACTACAACTTGCACAGTGGTACAGGTGGTAACTCTCACACAGTCACACTGCTG
>NC_056735.1:531257969-531267969 GCF_019279795.1 Protopterus annectens | reverse complement strand
CTAGCATTGTGCCCCATATGTCTGTTCTAGTCCTCCAAAAGTTTGTGTTGTATTGGTATTATAATGTTGCATGGTGCCCATACCTCTCAACCTCTTACAGCAAGTACTCTGGACAAAGCCATATATAAAAGTGAGACACAGGGCCAAAAATAGGGACAATTTTTTAATATTGCTCTTATAAACTGTAAAGATATGTAAAGGCTGCCAGGCTAGCTAGACAGAATTTTGTAGATAATTCTGTCATTTGTAAATATTAATGTAAGCCACAGGCTTGCTCTCTTAAATGTGAAAAAAACTGTATTGGATGTTGAACTGAAAAAATTGTAACAACAGTGCACTCTGCTGTAAGAAAGCTGATAAGTCAAGCACTGTGAAATTCTTTGATCTAAAACTCAGAGCCGAGATGGCTAGAGCGAGCCATTCTGCCTATTGTTTTGAGACCAGAGTTAATGGCTAGAATTTACATGTATAATTTCTTTTATTGCTCTGGCTTCATGACCAGCTGCAAGATCAAAAAGGGTTGTTAACTTCTTAGTTTCTGTTAACCTGGGAACCAGAAAGAAATTATGTAATCTGAAATGAGTCTTTGGTACTATGCTATCAATTAAAGGACAGAAAGAATGAGGGCATTTAGCATTTGTCTTGAGAACATTCAACATCACCAGCACTGTCTTTCTCTATATGTAAGTTTATTTTATAATTGTGTTTCCTCTTAGATATAGCTAGGAACTAGGAAAATTAGATTATTTCTTTCTGTATTGATGTCAGAAATTGTCTAATGTATTATTTTAAGCATTTTTCTGTGAACTCTGAACTCTTGACTAGCACTATGTAGTAAGAAGTATTATCTTGTGTTTTTATTTATTATTAAATATTTTAAACCTTTCAACTGTGACTGTATTGTGTATAGATAATTTAAGCTAAATGAGTACATTGCATGTATTTAGTGATACTGGCCAAGCCACTCCTGTAAGACTTGACTGATCAGTTATATTTACCATTTGGATAATAATATTGCACAGTATAATTGGGCACCCTTTCATAAGGGCCTTTTAGTAGTTGATAAATATTAGTGGGTGGTGGCAAGTGGTACTACTGTATAGTCTGGGTAAAAGGAGCACAGCTGGAGAACCTGTGCAAGCCTTCCCCAGGAGTGTCTATGTGGTTGTATATAACTCTTATCTCAAAGTGTGTGTGTGTCAGCTACTTGGGCAGGGACATGAAGCACTGGCTGGACAGAGAGGGTGCGGGAGGTTTTAGCTTATATACTAGGCTGAGATCTGGACCCTATAGCTGTACCAGTTGGGAGTCTTATTGCGGACCTGGATAGAAAGAGAGAAACAGCCCCAGACTGACTGTGATCTCTGTGCAGTCTTAAGGGAAATTGTACTTTACTGTTTGTGTATTTGTTATCCTCCCTTATGTGGACACCCCTTACTGGTGTTAGGTTCATAGGTTCATAGATTCATAGGTAGGTACTAGGCTATTGGCCCTAGGGCCTATACAAACCTAGCCAAGAAGGTACCATGGCTTTCGCCACCCAAGAAAATGATTTTCCTGTGCCCCTGTCAAGCAGAACCACAGAAGTGATCCCTGGGGTGAATTTCCTATTACCCATCCAATCATCAAGATTTTTCTTGAAGAGTGTTATTGAGGAGCTCTGCTTGACATAGATAGGTAGTCTGTTCCAGAGTATGGGAATCTATCCCTCCTGCAGGTTCTGTTTATTGGTTGTGGTGAGGATTGAGGCTCCTTGATTGCTGGGCCAGTGCACATGTGTCACACAAACTTAGACAGTTGGTAGAATAACAGGTTTTGTATTAGCATGAATTTTCTGAAGGGTATGAAGTCTGCATCTCAAATTATTTGCTAATGTCAACCTTTATTGATTTTCCACTGATTTGCCAGAAAACTGCAATGTTATGAAAAGTGGGCCAGAAATATGAGGCAAACATGTGGTCATTCTGTGAAACTGTACATTTGAGAGGTATGATGGTGCCCACTGACGTGTTGTAAGTACTGACACAGTTACATGATGGCCTTTACATCCTGCTGCTACTCTGACTTGTTACAACCTGTTATTCTACTAGCCACTGTCTAGGTTACTCAGAACTGTGTACTGTCCATATCTTTGGCCCCTTGTCCCTCCATTGTCTCTGGCTTTGTCCAGCTTTCTTGCAGTAACAAATAGTGACATATGGACAGTCTGTAGAACTCCTACCATAGGTGTAGCTCACATGCAAAATAGTAGGTGCCTCCAGTCTCAAACTATGAACACCGTCTACCATGGTAATATACTTAGCCCATTAAGTCACAACAGCCACCAGACAGTGCAGTTTAATTCCTTACACTATCAAACACAGACATACATAGCACATTGATCCCTGCATATTGTGGAAATGGATGATGGAAATGTCACCAGGTTTATTGGGACAGCCCTGGGATTGTGTGGTCTGCTGCTATTACCTTGCAAACACAGTGTTACTGCAGTTGTATGGGAACACTGGTGTGTTGGTGGTAGGGGACTCTAGCACTGGCAGTCATGCATCTGTCCTATGACCCCACTGTTTGTCATTTCCCTCGCATAGTGCAGTGGGGTT
Source organism: Protopterus annectens (assembly GCF_019279795.1). Classification (NCBI taxonomy): domain Eukaryota; kingdom Metazoa; phylum Chordata; order Ceratodontiformes; family Protopteridae; genus Protopterus; species Protopterus annectens. The sequence continues at coordinate 531,265,369 of NC_056735.1, read as the reverse complement.
TTCTGCCTTGGGGCCTACTGCATATTATGGGGTAGCCAGTATCGGGCAGAAAATTCCTGTTGTCCCACATAGCTGTCAGTTGTCTGCAGGTATCCCAATAGCCCACTCTATTCCCTTGCATACATGCGGCAGGTCCATATATATGCTACCATAGTCTAGCACCCCATACATTTGTTGTAAAGAAGAATGACTTACCTTGTGCCTGCAGCAGTTGAGATAACAGCACTTCAGGGCTGAGGCTGTTGGATGCACACAGTACACAGCCAATACATGGGAAGGTACAGGTTGTGTTGTGTGGCTGGCATCTTTTTTACTATGTATGTGAGTTGGAGTGAGGTGTTAGTCCTTAGGTCCCTAGGTTGTCAGTTCATGTGCTATCCATTGCCTCTTTGCCAATGCCAGGGCATACTTGGCATGCCTATGTCTGCCTACAGGGACAAGCTCTGGGGGGTTCCTCCTCTGAGTCCCCCTGTGGCTGCAGGGGCCTTGGCACTGGTGGGGGGCTGTGTATCCCTTCCCTGTGATGATCCTGACACAGCTGTTTCCATAGGATAATATTGTGTAGCATGGCACACACTGTGAACATGTTTGCACATGTGACTGGAGACTACTGCAGGGCTCCAAAATTTATATTGAGGCAGTGGAACCACGACTTGAGCAGCCCAAACACATGCTCTATGATGTTCCTAGTTTGTGCGTGTGCCTCATTGTGGCATTCTTCCAAAGGTGTATGTGCATTTCTGATGGGTGTCAACATCCATGGTTCCGGTGCGTAGCCAGCATCCCCCAGCAGATGGCCATATGGGATGCCCCCGTGGCAAATGTCTGGACAGCTGTGATGAGTGCCAGATATGGGAGTCATGATACCTGCCAGGGCTGCCAGCACACACATGCATGATAATGCCCTGGGTATTGCACACTACCTGGTTGTTGATGGAGTGATACCCCTTGCTGTTGATATATATTCTACCCTCCTCATTGGGTGGTGTCTTGATGTGTACTTGAGTGCAGTCTATGGCACCCAATACCTCAGGTTAGTATGCTACATGGTGGAAGAGATGCATATTGCTGGCCATCTCCTCAGAAATGTGGGGTAAATATATGTGCTCACTGGCATGTGTTTGCATGGCAGCCAGGAACTGGTGGCGTACCCTGGATGCAGATGCCTGTGAGACACCCATGATGTCCCCAGTAGGTCTTTTAAAAGTACCTGTAGCTAGTGTTCTAAGGGCTACACATATCCTTGTTTCCACTGGGATAGGTTCCCCTCTGTTGACTCTGAGTCTGAGTTGAGGGGGCCAAATCTCAGTGAGTTCTTGTAGTATGCCCCTGTCTAGCCTTTAGTGTCTACTATCCCAAGCTCATGTAGCCCATGGAAGGTTAACCTAGGCCTGAACACTCTTCTCCTTCTAAGTCTAGGCCTATTGTCAGCATTAGCACCAGCACTGACCTTAGCCTGAAGCACATACAGATGTATCAGAGTAGCAGCAGACTTTAGCATTCTGTCAGCTGAAATTCCCAAGTGTGTACTGCAATGGTGCAGAGCATGTGGGAAAAATCAGATTGAAGGATGTATGCATACTTTATAGTGGAGTGCTACAGATGCAGCCTGTGTGATTGGCTGACTATGATGCATTTCACCTGCCAAGTTTCTCATTGAAGGTTTTAAATGACCCAGTGTCAGTGGAATAGGGCTTATCAGTCATTTATACTTCATTGGCATTCCCAGACTATTTCTTTTTTTTTTTTAATTCCTTTCCCAGCTAAGCATTGCAGAGCAGCATGCAAACCCACAATGCTAGTATAAACAGTGCTCAGCAGTTTAGACACACCCCCATGCACGGGCATGCTCAGCTTAGCTTAAACCAACTAAAACACATGCCGTGGGGCTAAACACAGCTTATCAGCACTTGACACATACCCCTGCTTAGTTGTGCTTAGCTGAGCACAAACGGGCACTGTTGAGCTCCAATCCGCTTACACATAGCATGACACACCCCCTTTTGATGTCAGCTACCTATTTTACTAACACCAACATAGTTCTGGCCCTACACGGGTTTTATCTGCGGACACAGTGGCCCATATTTGCTATTCAGTAACCATAGCTCATTTGCATACAGATCCTTGCATATACCCTTGATAATTCACTACTCCAGATCCTACCTCATTAGCAAACACTGAAACCTGCCATTGTACACTCTGCATGCAGGGCACTATAATGCATTATTTTTGCAAATGTCTCATTTTCAGTATTTTAACATTTTAATTTTTTTTTTTTTTTTGCATAACAGCATGTTTGGTCATTGCTGTGTGCCATGCAAATGTAATATGTGTATTAAAAAAATGTATATTTTATAATGATTTGCATTCCTTTCTGGACTCACTAAGCATAGTTTTGGGCATTTCCATGCCTACATTGCAATATCCAACCTTCTTTTGGGGCTTTTACAGCCCCTGTTTAATTTTTACATTTCTGTACATGGTTATTTTCTCTGTACATTTCTGACACCAACACGGCTCCTACATGGATACCTTTCTGCTAAATGGATCACAAATCACCCTCATTTGCATGGATTTCACTGGCTTATGAGGTTATATGCATTCCATGGACACTTCTGTGTCTGAACGCTCGTGCACGTCTCCCTGCTCTGTTTACTGGATCGTTCGTCTGCTGGTTTCCTTGTTGTGGCCGTGCCACTATACCTACATGGAAAATCACTTCATGTAGACTTAATTGAATTCTCCCCATTATTTTTTCTATACTACTTGTTCAGATTACTATCATTCTTATATTTATTTAAATATCTCAGCAACAAATCAACACAGACAGATTTTCTTTACCTTATATAAAAGCACACAGTTAGATAAAAATGTAGACGACAGCATGTATGTACCTTAAGTGGTTACTGATGGAGTGTTACATTGTTGACAAAAACATCTGTGTCCATTAGTATGTATGTGTTCATTAATTTATGTATGTTGAATATACATGTATTTGGTTTTGCAGAATGATATAAAAACACAAAATTAACAAAATATGAAAATAAACAACATCATCTTGCTACAAAAAACTAGCTACACTAAGTTTAACAATTATCAACTATATACACTATATGCAATAATATAAAAGCTGGATAATTAGAACTTGACACTTTTCTTACTGAAACATATACAAAAGAGGAAAGAGAAAATTGATCAGAATACTACCAACATGTGAAAAATTGGTTTACAATTCAAACAACTAGAATATTATGAATATGCAAAGGCACTGCAAAGAAGAGTTCGTTCTTACCTTTTTTCCCATTCACACTTCATTTATAACTCTTAAGATTCTAGAAATAAGAGTCTGTCTGAACAGTGAGGACATAACTTGATTTTGTTAAAAGGTTTTGGATACAGCCACTTTAAATATGAGTACAATGTTTCAGAACTTTACAGGAGGGTATGAAAGTTTAAAAGCACTTCAGTATTTCTGTAAATGCTGTGCAAGTGGTTTAGCTGATATGTAAGCAAAAGTTAATTAAAACTTTCCCTAAAATTTTTGGAAACTTTAAAAGATCTAACAGTAACAAAGCACCAGTCACTCAAAGAATTTAAAGTCAGTCATAATGACTGCTACCGAAGACCACATTGTAGCTTTCGACAATGGTAGGAAGCCTAATCTGCTGCAGGCCATTACCCTTTTTCTCAAGCTTTTAAAACCTAGAATATTTGAAATAGTTGCCCACCTCTTTTCATTTCATAAAGACCTCCACCAAAATTGTACTGACCCTTCTTGGCAACTTCAAATAGTAGACTGCTACAAAACCTTCTATCTTCACATGGCATTCCTCAAAAATGACTAGTCCAGTGATACCTAAATTCCAATGCACGTATTCAATTTTACCCTTACCACTGGAATCCTACTAGTAGCATTCATAAATTCCATAAAGTGCATGTTACCCAGAACACTGTCACCTGCCCAGCAGGTTATTGTGCAATAGTGAACCTGTCCTGTATTACTAAACAACTAGAAAAGACTATCTATGACCACATTCTTGGACAATCAAAAAGTATTTGCTTAAGACAAAAGTGGTTTTAGAAAAGGAAGCAATAAGCTAAAAAAAACTATATTCCCATGAAAAAGAAAGAACTTCCTAATTGCAGCCATTCCTGAAGATATGAAGAGATAGTCTTCTTCTGTAAAGCATTAGTTCATTAGTAGTCTTATCAATGTTGGAGATGGTCCAATTGCAACACCTTAATCGATTGCACTTTTCAAGTGACTATTTACCCCTTCTCACATGAAATGGGTGCATCAAGTGTGATACAACCTTCTTCTATTGTCTTTCATCTATATATCTACCTACAACTCTATTTCTCTGTAACTTTGTTCTACTGTCTTTCATCTATATATCTACCTACAACTCCACTTCTCTGTAACTCTCTTACCTTCTTATACATCTCTGCAAACTTACCTTCAGACTTTCACACTCTACTGATTGTTTTCCTCACATTCTCCTTCCTTTGACTCTACCCACTCTGTTTGCCCTGTGGGCTCACTCCGCTCCCCTACCCTGCCCCCAAATTCCACCTGCTCCCAGCACCCCTACACATATACTTACATATATCCGACCCACCTCCTCCACTACCCTATCAAATTATAGGCCACACCCATTACCTAACTTCCTCTTCCTACCCAACCCCCCTCAACTCTTGTCTACCTTCCCACATTGGTTTGCATACAATTCTAATAATAGTTCACTCTCAATTTCTTCTTACTAAACCCTACCACCTAGCATCCTTAATTGCACACCATGTCCTTCAAACTTGTCACACTATCAACACAAATACTACTCCTTCTTACCTTACTGTATCTCAATTATCTCACCAGACCTCTCTATACTAATCACTCACCCTCATACCACACTACTACCTCACTCCTTATACAGCATGTAGCCCCTGTATCCAGCATATCCCCTAGCCTTTACTTCATCAACAATACTATATTCTTAAGTAATCTCACAAACATTAGTCCCTTCTACACTAGCTCTTTCTCAATTAAGCTTACAATCAACAAATTAGACACTAAACAATTTAAACACCTCTTTTACCATATTCATCGCCTTATCTCTATTCTTATCTCTGGTGACATACACCCAAACCCAGGACCCTGCCCCCAACAAAACCCTACCTCCCCATCCTATCCTCCCCCACCCACTGGTAGGTCTCACCAATTCACAGCACTTAATGCCCAAAGCATATGTAATAAAATCCCCAATCTCCACGCCTGGCTTCACCATAATCAACCAGGCATCTTATCCATCTCTGAAACCTGGCTTAAACCCCATATAAAAAATTCACAGTTAATTCCGCCCAACTACTCTATCATTAGAAAAGATAGAACACACAAAAAAGGGGGAGAAGTAGCTCTACTTTACTCCTCTAACCTCCTAATTACTCCATACTCCAAAGCTATTCCCAAATTTGGTAATGCTGAACTACTCCCAGCCCTTCTTCACATGAACAACCATAAAGTTATTTGTATTATCACCCTTTATATCCCTCCTGGTAACAATATTCCAATCCTAGAAGACATTCGCTCCTGGGTTTCTTCCAAATTTATGAATGAAACCATAATTTTGGGTGATGTTATCATAAATTGGACCATAATTCAATCACCTAACAACTCCATAAATATCAATCTTTATACATTCTCTTAACTCATTTCCTCAACAACCAGACCTTCCAAGGACTTCCTCTCTGGGAGCACCCTAGACTGGATCTTAGTCTCACACCCCCATTACTTCACTAATAGCGGCATCCTTCCAGACACACTAGCTGACCACCTTCCCACCTTTGCCCATCGGCTTCCCCCATCCCTACAACTAACCCATATCTATACCTCGACCCAGAATCTAAAAAACTTTAACCCTGATGAATTCTCAAATGTATTAAAAGAACAAATTGGAATCCTTTAAAAACCCTGTCTCTGGATCATGCTGTCACGAACTTTAATACTACTTTCTTACACCTGCTTGATTCCTTTGCCCCATGGAAAACAATATGCACAAAAAGCAACCCCGTACCATGGCTTACTAAAAGTACCTTACACGTCATGTGGCTCCATGATAAAGCCTGGAAAGTCTTCCATAAAACTAATACCAGCACATCCCTGAATGAATATAAAATGCTTTGTAACAAAGCAAAATAACTTATCACCTCAGATCGTAAAGCCTACATTTACACACTCCAAACCAACTATAATACTAACCCAAAGAAATTCTGGAATGCAATTGCCTCTCTGCTTAACCCAGGTAAAAAAGAAAACCCATGCCCAGACCCTAATGCCTCTGACTTAGAATTAGCCTCCAAATTTAACTCATTCTTCATTGACTCTATAGCTAAATTCACATCATCATTCTCTAATAACTCCACTCCCCATACACACCTACCCACACCCCTTTTTCATCCTCTAACCCCAGCTCTCTACCTGCTCCTTTCTCCATCAAACCTATTCCCATCTCCAGCATAAAGAAACTACTTCTAAAACTGAAACCATGTTCCAATGCCACTGAAACCATGTTCCAATGCCCCTGATGAGATACCCTCCTACTTCTTAAAAATTTCAGCAGATGCCATAACCTATCTTAACTTCATACTAATAAATAGATCAATCTCTGAGGGCTATGTCCCCCAGCTCTGGAAAAAAGCATTTATTATTCAATTCCATAAAGGAGGAAACAATACTGACATTCCCAACTTCCGACCAATTGCTATCTTATCCCCCATTTCTAAACATCTCGAAAATGCATCCACTTACACTTTCTACCCTACCTTCTAAGTAATAACATTCTCTCTCTCCCACACAACATGGATTCTGACCTGGCCACAGCACCACAACCTCCCTCCTCTCCTTCCTGGAAATTGTTAATAAAGCCATTGACACTGGTCACATTGTACCCACCCTCCTTTTATACCTCTCAAAGGCCTTTGATACCATCTCTCACAACCTCCTCCTTGCTAAACTTCCTAAACTTAACCTATCCCACTGTACTATCAACTGGGTTCACAAGTTACCAATCAAACAGGCAACAAGCAGTCAAGTGGAAAAAAGCTAGTTCTTCCTTCCTAAACAGTCCCACAGGTGTACCCCAAGGTTCAGTTCTGGGTCCCCTACTCTTCAGTATCTTCATAAATGACTTTCACCATGCCATCCCTAACTGTAACCTTATCCAATATGCTGACGACTCAACAATAATCTGCTCTGATACCTCTTCTTCCTCTTTAGCAAAATTAACCCAGAATGCCTTCACATCTACTGATCAATGGATGCTAGACAACCATTTGGCAATCAATCCAACCAAGACCAGGCTAATAATATTTACCCCATCTAGAGCCACCTCCCTCAACAAAAGCTC
>NC_056735.1:531177969-531252969 GCF_019279795.1 Protopterus annectens | reverse complement strand
AGCTATGTCAAACCCAGAGCTGTTGGACATGCTCCAAGTAAAGAAATCCCAATCCCTCTGAGCTACATGCTCCAGGGACCTAAACCTTGTCACCACAATAAACAGAACATGCTGGAGGGATAGATTCCTGTCCCAGAGACTTCCCATACTCTGGAACAAACTACCTATCTATATCAAACAAAGCTCCTCATTATACTCTTCAAGAAAAATCTTGATGATTGAATGGGCGATAGGAAATTCACCCCAGGAATCACTTCTGTGGCTCTGCTTTACAGGGGCACATGAAAATAATTATCTTGGGTGGCAAAAGCCAGGGTGCCGTTTGGCTAGGCTTATCTAGGCCCTAGGGCCAATAGCCTAGTACCTACCTATGAACCTATGAACATATATATATATATATATGTGTATGTATATATGTATATATATATATATATATATACATATATATGGTTTACTATCAAAATACTGATGTTAAAAAAAACATACTTAACATTCTAAATGAAACTTCGAATGCCTGCATATTAAGTAGGCATAAATTTTTAATCTGATGAACGAATTCAGCAGACTCAACACTTATGTCGAATATCGAATGTGACATCAGTGTAGGTGCAAAGTTAAGTTAAACTCCTACTCTGGCATTCAACTATTAGTGGGGGGGCAAGCCCCCCTGCACCCCCCACACCCCTGCAAACTATATATTCCAACTCCGAGACAACACTACTGTGAGGAAAGGGATACATTTCCCAATCCTCACTGTACCATGATTTCTACGCATAGCATCGAGTACATATCAGTGACAGCACAGTTGCATTCTCTGATATTTACTCTTGCTTTCATAACATTCTGCAACATGGAAGTCTGCCAACGGCTATTCGCCATTTCCATTTTTGCTGAACCTGCCTTCAACACCGTGATTGTAAACCTGTGTATATATATATATATATATATATATATATATATATATATATATATATATATATATATATATATATATATATATATATATATATATATATATATATATGTATATATTTAAAAGAACCAGTAAAGTAAGTTGGCTTTATGTAGAGTTGACATCTGTTCTGTTGACACAATTTGATTTACAAAAACAGATGATCAACAGTAGGGTAATACTGCTACCATATCTGAGATGAGGATTTGCCTTTTCCCTGGTACTGTGTGATTTGCATTCAGAGTATAAAAGTAGCAGAGGGTGAGGGAGTACAAGGAGGCTTGCCCGCTGATAAAAAACATTGCTTTTTAACTCACGTTCTCTCACAGAGCATGCATGTTGTCATTTTTTTTCTTTTGAGATTCTTTGTTAACATTAGCAGAGTTGACATTTTGGTATTTTGCTTATTTTTAGACATATATATATATATATATATATATATATATATATATATATATATATATATATATATATATATATATATATATATATATAATATATATATATATATATATATATATGTGTGTGTGTGTGTGTATGTGTGTGCGTTTGTGCACGTGCACGTGTGTGCACACGTGTACACATTAATGTTATCCAGTTTTATATAAATAAAATCAACCAGTCAACCTATTTTATCAGAAGAATAGAAAATTGAATAAATAACCTTAGCACACTATTTAATGTGCAATAATTATTATTTTCTTGAATCTATTCATTGTGCATAGCACATCTGCAGCATTAGCTGGTGCCATAACAAATTAATAAGTGTATTTTACTGGATGGAATGCCAGCTGCATACTGAAGAATGACAAGATTTGCTCTTACAAATGGTAGGCTCAAACTACTTTTAATATTTCAACTACTGAGATGCAAAGTGCAAAAGGTTCAATTAATTATCTGCTTATGGTCATAATGGCCACACTTCACACCTTCAGGTTGACTGCTTTCATGTCTAGAAAGGTCACTGTGACAAAAGATCTTTGGCTGAAAGTATGAAATTCATAAGAATCAGTAATTAAAACGTAAAAAGACTACCACAAAATAGCTGTAATAGACTTAATAAACTGTATTTGGCAATAAGAACAATAAGTTATTGTCATAGGGAAAAAGAGAAACCAATAGGTTGTAACATTATTTGTTAACCAAGTTATTTTCATCTTAGTTTTTTTTTAGCATCCCTTGTAAATCTATTAGTGCATAAGAAACATGAAAGGATCAGCAAAAACAAGGAAATGACAAGACTATATCCATACACAGTGCTTAAATCCATACAGCTCAGTGCTATCGAATGACATGCATTTAGGCTGGGTTGTGTTGATTTGCACATACTATTTACATTACACTACCTTTGCTTGATGGCAGAAGGTGATAATACAGCTATTTTACTCCAAAAGTTGAGAAGATAATTCCTTTTTAGATTTTTTTTAAAACTCTGCTGCATTAGTAGTGCCCCAGTTTATAATTATATTCCAAAACAGCCTGCTAGGGCTCTGTGATTTTATTTTATAATAAATGCTTTGTCCTCTTAGTGAATCTTGCAATAAGATTATTGTTTACAGTTATTTTCCACTAAGTCCCAATGAAAGAATTGTGACTTTCCAGTTTTCAATTGTCCGCAGCAGTATGCCTTTTCCAATCACTTTAAAGTTCTTTTTTTATCTTTATTAGTTGCCATGCCTGATTAGTAGCCATCCCCTCTGAGAACATTTAAGGAACATTTGAATGTTAGGTTTGAAAAACTAGATAAGCTACTCAGTTTTTCAAACTTAGAATTGTTATTGTTCCAGTCTGTGACAAATGGGACAAATGTGATTAATATGTGCTAGTCAGGCTGACCTGGCTTGTGTTGCACTCTAACAGACTTTTATTGACACTGTATCTGGAAAAATGCCTATGATGTACTACTCATCCATTACCATATCTATATATAACACTATAATACAAACGGCATTGACATATATCACAAGAAAATAACATTTATTTGTTGCCTGTTTGATTGATTTTTTAATTGATGGAAATTTGATAACAAGGTAGGTGAGCTGGTCCATTGATCCTTTTCAGTCATGACCTGTACTCCAAGGGAGCAGAAAATATAAAGTTAAGTTACACCTTACATTTAAGATAAGTATGAGTACTTTTAACATTGCATTATGTAAACAGCAGTAATAAACATTATTTTACTGACATATTTACAACTGAAAGCAAAGTACTATTTACAGCAAAGTTAAACATGATTTTTATCTGAAACTGGTATTTACAATATATATGCAACAGGTTTTCATCTAATACACAACCAAAAGCAGTGTTTTCAGGATATTGATGTGTAACAGTGTGATAATTCCATATTACTTAAACTGGATTCTTGAAACAGGTATACTATGATTCACTTTTAAGATTCTCTTTTAGATTCAACTCAAATTCCTGCACTGTGTCCAGAGACCTTAACTCTAGGGTTAAGTGGTTTCAAGTAGCTGGGATTTTTTATAAAGACTCTTTCTTCTGTGGCAGTATCAAATCTGAGTCTGGTGAAGATCACACCCTTTTTTAGGGAATTTCTTGGCTCTCTGACTTACAGCTTTGATTTGAATAGGGAGCAATGCCCTTGAACCAGGATATTTGAATACAGGGACACTAAATACCAAAATTGCTCTGCTTTCTACTGGAAGCCATTAAAGACCTTTGAGTATGTCAGTCACAGAGATGCTTGAAATGGGTGGCTATGAGTGTAAAGTAGCATATTTGTTTTGTACTAATTGTAGCTGTTGGGTGTTGGTGCTAGCATGTAAGTTTAGTAGAGTTAGAATATATTTCAGTTTAGGCGTAAGGACATTTTTAACTAGAAACTATTGTGCTTTAGAGAATATGAGGTGGATTATACTGTTACAAAGTTTTAGTTGGGTTAGTGCTATGCTAACTATGTAATCAATGTGGTCTGATAAGGAAAGTTAGTGGTCGAGTAATATGCCCAAGTATTTTTGAACAGTTACATTTGGAAGGGTGGGTGGTTTGGTATGTTAAGATATTCACCTCATAAATACAAGATACAGGATTTGATTTTAACCTTGGGTTATTAGCTAGGCTTAAAATGGCCCTTCAGGGTAGTTAGCGTAGTATTCACCTATGAACCTATGAACCCATGGAATTACAGTAAAACACTGATAGAAAATCAGGGGAGTAACATGAAATATTTTTCCTTCTGCACTCCAGTTCTGAGTAATTTGTTATGTAGGTGGAATTTGTTTTATTTACATGAAAAGACAGAGCTTTAATTATTTGCCTTTGTTCAGACTCATAAATGTTCCTGGACAGTGAAGTACTTGGATTTAGAATGTTATCATGTCTGCTCCCCATCTTATGTCCTTGTGAATGCCCCAAAAGATTCTTTCTCCACATCCCATTTCCTCTACTCCATTTTGAGTGTCCATAGCATTCCCATGAAGGAGTCCATATGTAGTTCCACAGAGTCCAACTGCAACTGGTTAATCTGTTTATCTAACACGTTACTGCTCTCTTTTTCAATGCTAGCACTAACTCCACTGTTAGAATCCTTGCTCCTGACTGCATGTATACATATTTTACTTCTGGTATTTACTCTTTCATTAACAGAATTCTCAGATCTTTTATCCATCTATCTATCTAACTATCTATCCATTGATTTTAAGTTTAACTGAGTATATGAGGTGGTCCATAGATCCTTTTTAGTTACTTCCCAGGGCAAAAGGCAAGTACAAAAATATAGTATGATCATAAATGGCATGGGCAAACATAATACAAGAAGAGGCAAAAACACAATAATTAGCAAATAGTTTACACGTATAGCAAAGTTACTGAATAAACAAATAATAATTAGCACTAATAAAAATAACTGTGGTCTTCTCAACATTGTGCATGATTCACTGTAAACAATTCAATAGATAGCACTGAATAACAGAAATAGACTTATTTCAAAGAATTTTAAGTTAATTTATCAAAGGTAAGAAGATTGTTGAAGTGGGAACTGCAAGGAGTGACACCTGGTGTAAGGGTCTTGTGAGAGTCATCAAGAATCACCTAGAACTAATAAAGAAAATGTATTGGGCTTTTTAGTAAAAATCTAGATTTTTTGCAGAATATGACTGGATCAATAATTAAGAGGATGTCATCCAACCCTGTGGCACAGAGGGATTAAACCTTTACTGTGACCTACATGACCCGTGGTCAACTAGCAGGGCAAGTGCTGGGAGGACCAGATGGGAGATGATGGGAGTAAGTGGGCAATGCTGACTCACCCATTCTCAGCAGGATGGAGGCTGCACAGCATTAAGATCCCAGTGAGCGCCTCAATGTGAGAGGTGTATGGCTTGGTTAGGAGACTGCACATGCATAGATGCAAACATGCATCTCCATATGATTGCAAAGTCTTTAAGGCTATCACAGGGAGAGAGGTGGGTTAGGGCATAATTACAAGCCACATTATGATGCTGAACCAGCATCCTCAATCCTCTCACTGACTCTGGACCTGTGGTGGATTGAAACCAGAGCTCGGGGTTGCTAAGACTGGTCCAGTAAACCCAGTGAATGAGAAGAGGCAGTGGTGTTGGTTGATGGTCAACTGCAAGGAAGAGGTGCAATAAAATAAGTAATTAGCTGAAAGTCCTCAGAAAGAACATTGCAGACAAAGGGTACTGCTTAGAAAAAGAATCCTTTCCCACTGTGAGCATGAAGAAGAAGGGCACAATAGTTTCTGAGTGAGTAACTGGTGTGCAATAGGACTTGTCAAGCAGTTTGAAGGTTAAATTATTTAAAAATGAAGTTAGATCTTTGACTGAGATGGATACATTTAGCTTTTCTGTAGGGTAGTACAATGATATCCCTGCATAGGGAACCTATATAAGATTTATTTATTTATTTATTTATTTCAGTTTGATGATCGGGGAGGTCCACTGGGCTCAGGAGCCAGTTTCAGTGGAGGCCCGGGGAGAAAAGCTCCACATTACATAGTAAACATTAAGATACAACAAATTAAAATAGAATATTTAAAGCTACAATTACATTGTAAATCAGAGACATGATGTGGTACATTGGTTACATAGCATCTGAGTCATGTGATGACTTGAGTATTTCAGTGGTTACATAGTATCTGAGTCATGTGATGACATGAGTATTTCAGTGGTTACATAGTATCTGAGTCTTGTGATGACATGAGTATTTCAGTGGTTACATAGTATCTGAGTCATGTGATGACATGAGTATTTCAGTGGTTACATAGTATCTGAGTCTTGTGATGACATGAGTATTTCAGTGGTTACATAGTATCTGAGTCATGTGATGACATGAGTATTTCAGTGGTTACATAGTATCTGAGTCTTGTGATGACATGAGTATTTCAGTGGTTACATAGTATCTGAGTCATGTGATGACATGAGTATTTCAGTGGTTACATAGTATCTGAGTCTTGTGATGACATGAGTATTTCAGTGGTTACATAGTATCTGAGTCTTGTGATGACATGAGTATTTCAGTGGTTACATAGTATCTGAGTCTTGTGATGGCAGTATAAGTACAACGTTAGGGAGGGGAGAAAAGGGAAAGTAGACTATTTACAATATTTACAATATGCATACAAGATTTAGATTAACTAGTATCCAGGGGAGCTAAGGTGTTTAGAAATAGAAGGAGTATAGAAATACAATTTAGAGTAGAGAGAAAAGAAGGCTAGGTGGGGAAAGTGCAATTGCATTTACAATTGGAGGAGAGGTGGGAATGGAGTTGGGATTTGAAGCTGTCAAAGTTTTCTGTGGTTCTTAATGAAGGAGGGAGAGAATTCCATTTTTTGGCTAAGGAAAAAGACAGGAGAAGCTGTCCAGCAGGGCGGTTTGGTTTGTAGACAGTGATTAGGTTTAGGTGAGCAGATCTAAGTGGCCTGTGAGGTGTGTATGGTTGTAGGATGTTGGATAGTGCAGGACATTTAGTAGGGTTAAATAATAGCCTGTGGACAGTAGTAAGTTGGACATAGTCTAGATAGTTGGGAAGTTCTAGCCAGTTTAGTAAGTGGAGGGCAGAGAAATGGTGGAAGGAGTATTTGGCTTTGATGGCAAATTTTGAAATTTTATTATAACAACTTTCCATTTTGGAAGAGATAGAGGCAAATAAGTTAGTTAGTAGAGGAGTGCCATACATTAGTGAGGGAAGACGATAGGTAGTGGCCAGAGGTTTTCTAGTAGAAGGAGAGAGATAGTGGATATTTCTGTATAGCAAGCCAAGTTTTTGATGTGTTTTCTTAATGTTTAGTTGAATATGGGTGTCAAATTTTAGGTGTTCATCTATAGTTACCTCAAGTAGTTTGGCAAAGGAAACAATTTCTATGGTTGAATTGTTATGGCTTCTAATTTGGAAAGAATTTTTATCAAAAGGGGAGGATTTAGTGGGAGAAAAAAGTAATATTTTGGATTTGTTAGCATTTAGAGATAGGTGGTTTTGTAGCATCCAGTTCTCAGTGGTGGAGAAAGCAGTTTGAGTGTCTGTTTGAAGTTCAGGGAGGTTGGTGGAACAGCAGATTCAAGTGAAGTCATCTGCATATTGTACGATTTTCGTATTTGGGATGGCAGAGTGGAAATCATTGATAAAGATGTTAAACAGCATTAGGCCAAGTATGGATCCTTGGGGAACCCCAGTGGGGGTGGGAAGGAAATTTGAGGTGCCTTTTCTCCATTTTACAGCTTGAGATCTGTCAGATAGGTGACTTGAGAACCAGGATAGTGTATTGTGAGAGAGGTTAAGGTTAGCAAGGAGGCTTAGGAGATGAGTATGGGAGACTGTATCGAAAGCCTTGGAGAGATCTAATAGAACAGTAGATACTATTTTTCCAGAGTCACAGGCATGGTTGACTATATCTAGGAATGAGAGAAGAGCAGTTATAGTGCTATGGCCAGGATGGAAACCATGTTGGGTTTGAGAGATAAGGTGGTTTTTGGTTAGGAAAGGCACGAGTTGGATGTGAATGCATTTTTCCAATATTTTTGATATTTGAGAGGATGACTATGGGGCGAAAGTTAGAGGTATTATTATTTTTGCCAACTTTGTGGAGAGGATTTATAAAGGCAGCATGCCACAGCTTGGGGACATAAGATTCCTGTATGGATCTGTTGATTAGGATGCTAATGGGGAGGGCAATTCCATTTGCAGCAATTTTTAGGAAGTGAGACGGGATGTTATCTGGGGCACTGGAGCATGGTTTTAGTTTGCAGAGAAGTTTTTTTTATGTAGGAGGTAGAAATAGGTTTAAGTTCAAAAGTTGGGGGTGAGTTGGGATTAGGAATGTCTTGGTTAGTTCGGCTATAGAATTAGTAAAGAAGGAGTTAAATAGAGAGGTGATTTCTGGATCAGACTTAGTAGTGTCAGGGCAGGGGTTGTTTTTGGTACCTGGGTTAAGAAGTGAGTTAATGGAGTTCCAGAATTGTTTGGGGTTTTTGGAGTGGTTGGCTTGGAGGTTCATACAGTGGGATTGTTTGTCTTTGATTATAAGTCTTTTAGTAAGGTTGTGGAGTTGCTTATATTTAAGAAGGGTTTCAGTCTGTTTACTGTGCTGATAAAGTTTCCAGCATTTATCTCTTTGTAGCATAATGTGTTTGGTTTCCTTAGTTAACAATGGGGCAGAGTTGGATTTTATTCTTATTGTTAGTGGTGGAGCTAGGGAACTGAGTACATTTAGGAAAGTTGAGTTAAAGTAATCAACGGCATTGTCTAGAGGAAGTGTTTTTAGAGTGTTCCAGTTTGTTTGTTTGAGGGTGTTAGAGAAAGTTACGGGGTTGAAGTTTGTAAGGTTATGTGTATGGATGTATTGGTGCTGGTGAGGTGAAGAGTGGGTTGATCGGTAGATAAAAGCAGGAAGATGGTCACTGATAGAGTCTGGAAGGATGCCTGAGTGTAAGATGTTGTTTGGGCGGGTAACTAGGATCCAGTCCAGAGTTGATCCTGAGGGATTGATTTTGTTATATCTAGTAATGGAGTTTGTAAATTGGGTAAAGTTGAATAGATTGATAGATATGGCTGGATTCTGGTTGTTAATTTTGTTCCAATCTATGTTAACATCATCTAGTATGTAAGTCTCTAGGTTAATATTAGTTGAGGCCCATTGGAGGATTTCTTCTAGAGTCGTGGTGTTGTTACCGGGGGGAATATAAATGGATACGATGCAGATGCTTTTATGATTATTCACTTTTATAAACCTGTTACTAGTTCTGAATTGTTGAACAGAGGAATGGGATTTGGGTATGGAATAATGGAGAGTAGATTAGAGAATATTAAGGCTACCCCTCCACCCTTTCAATTCAAGCAGTCATACCTAAGGGCGTGGAACCCAGGAGGTAGGATTTCTGAGTCAGAGATGTATGGTTTTAGCCCAGTCTCAGAGATGGCTACAATGTCAGGTAGGTTCTGGTTTAGCCAGGCATTAAAGAGAGTTGCTTTATTTCTTAGACTCTGGACATTGAGAGTGATTATTTTCAGGCTTTTGAGGCTGGTAGTACTGCTAGTGATTGGGGGGATGGAGTTAGAAGTAGTACTAGGTCCAGGGTTTGGGTGTATATCACCTGCTAGGAATAGGCAGTTAAAGAAAGGAGGTAGTAGGAGATTTAGTTTACCCTTTAAATGTTGGGGAGAGTATGACAGAGGTTTAGGGAAGTTATGTTGTGTTGAGGTGGGTAATATTTTTAGTTTAAAGTAGTAGAGTGGGTTGGGCTGCACTAATGAGGAGGATATAGTGTGGAAGTGAGGTATTGTGAAGGTGGAATGGGGGTTGGGAGTGGTGAAGTGGGACAGAAAGGAGGGGGAGAGGAGTGGAGGAATAGGAGGTAGTATGGTATAGTGGGATTAGAAGTAACATAATGACAGAGGGGATAAGAAGGGTTTGTATTAGTGCAGAATGCATAGTGAGCTGGTATTAGTTTGTTAGCTGGTATAGTATGGGAGGTATAATGTAGGTAGGGTATTAGAGAGTGGTTGAAGTAAGGAGTGTAGATTAGAATACAGACTGTAGGTGGAGGGGGAGTGGCTTATAACTGATGGGTGGAGATGAGAAGGGAAGGGGTAATGTGAGGAGGCGAGTGATTGGAGGGATGGAGGAAGGGAGGAGAATTATGGCTGGAATAAATGTAGGAGTAGTGATAAAGAATGTGTAATACTGTTCCATAAGCTAAGCTCCTACTTTTACTGATTGTCTCTGGAATGCTCACTTTGAGGCTCAGTGGGAACTATTCCATTTGCCCTCTGTCCACTCAGGCTCCCTCTGCTCCCCTAACCTACCCCCAATTTACACCCATCCCCATATAACAACTGCACCTATATCAGCTACACTTGCTCTCCTTCCTTTCTCTAGCCCACATCTTTTCCATCCCACCTATCACCTCCTCTACATAATCTCATTCCTGGAATCATAGTAACTTCTCCCCCTTTTCTACCTTACCACTTTTACTCCTGCCTTTATACTAACTGCTTTTGCTCTTCTGTTGTCCCACCTTACTATAATATATGCATTCTTACTTCAAAATCCTACCACAGTATCACAGTCTTTGTCTATCTTCCTTTCTACCCACACACTTACTGCTCATATCACTTATAACTTTTCCTAATAACACTCTAACTCCTACCTATCATTGTATCTTACTTTATAACTTTATAACTTCATTGGCTCATCTCATTACAAAAAAACATGCTACTCATTAGCTCAACTACTTTACTTTTCTTCTTCTTCTTATTCTTCTAGGTCTTCTTACAGAGTACCAAATTACTTTTTACCCCAGTTTTAAGCACCTGTCATCAACCTCCATTTAAACCAGTTTGCCCAAAACTCTGAAGCTCAAATCACTCCACATCTATTCAGCAGTTCACCTACTCTTTATTTTAAATACATTATTAACACCCTTCCATATTACCCCCAAACTAAGAAAAAATAAAGATTACCATTACAAACTGCTTCAGTCTCTCCAACACTCTTCAAGTTATTAAAATTTGTGGTGATACACACCCTAAGTGTGGCTCTCCTTCCATCTCCACCCTTTCAAACCCACATCTCCTTTGTTCACCTCTAATAACTCCAAACAAGTAAACTTTACCTATATTTATTTGTAATAAAATCACTGAACTGCATGCATAAATCTCCCGTTATCATCCAGATATTGCTGCTCTCACTGAAACACAGCTAAAACCCCATATAAATGACTCAATAATTCTCCCCCAGCATACAAATTAATTAGAACAGCCAAGCTAAACAAAAAAACTAAGGAAATAGCTGTCCTATATCCTGACATATATGAACTCCCTTCTCATGCAAAAACTCTGCCAAACTCAATAATTCAGAGCTCACTATCTGCCACATAAAATTTAATGACTGCAGGAAACCTTTGTATAATTATTTATAACCTCCCACAGAAACAGTACATCCACCCTTGAGGACATCTTTTACTGGATTTCAGACAATATCGGAAATAAAATAATCATATTAGGTGATATCAATATCAATTGGAATATGTTCACTGCTAACCATCATTCCTCTAGCACTCAACCTTCATGGTTTTAAACAGCTCATTACTTCTACTACTTACTATAACAAATCTCACTTCACTAGTCCAATTCTTGACTGAATTCTGGACACAGATCCTTGAAATTATACTTCATCAGGAACTCCTCCTGAATCATTTAGTCATTACTGCCCTACTTTTGCTATCAGATGTATTAACAAGTCAAACAACAGTTATGCAAAAATCTCTCATAGTTTAATACAGACACATTTATAGCTATTCTAAACTCATTTGACTGGACTATTTTAAAAATCTTGCTGATAAATGATGGAGTACAAGTGTTCAATTCAACTTTCTTAAATGTTTGACATAGCCTTGCATCACTATGTAGAAAGAGAGTAAAATCAAACCTTGCTCCATGGCTAACTAATTAAAGTAGAAGTCTTATGCAGAATGCTGTCAGGGCATGGAAAGACAGGTAGAAACTGAAAACTCCACAAAAACTAAAGTTATTTAAGGAACTTTAAAACCTCTCCAAAAAAGCAAGTCTACCTTGATAAGAAACAATACTACTCAGACTTACAAAACAACCATAGATATAACCCAAACAATTCAGGTTATCCATCATACAAAGTCTGTACACAGGAACTAACAATGCCCTAACCCCTGTCCTAGTAACTCCCCCTTAGAAATAACTACCAATTTTAACTCATACTTTATTAACAGTATTGATTCCTTCACCAGTGAACCAATTTATGACACCACCCACTCATGTCTATCCACACCCACTGTAATCCCCTTCTCTCACTCTAAAACCAGTAACTACCATCATTGCAAACAAATTATTATCCAAATTAAAACCCTGCTCACCCTCTGCCAACAACTTTCCTGTATAATACCTCAAGACTGCTGATAATGCCAATGCTTGTCCAGTTTCTATTCTTATAAGCAGGTTAATACAAGAAGCTTATATTCCTACAATTTGGAAAAAAATGCCACATCATCCCTCTCTATAAAGGTGGCACTTCTACACAAATATCTAATTTCAGACTCATTACCATCTTATCCCCCCTCAAAAATATTGGAAAAATATGGTCATAAAAAAACTACTCCAGCACCACTTAAAAGAACAAATGGTAACCACTACTCAACATGGTTTTACACCTGTCTATGAAATATCAACTGTCCTCCTAATGTTCACAAATATCATATAAAGATAGTGAAAAGGGTAAACTTGTATCTTCCTTATTCCTAGACTTAACAAAAGTCTTTGACACATCCATCCATCCACATCCTTTCTTACCATTTTTTGCACATGGGGTCAGGGTGTTACTTTAACAGTGACAATGATCTAAAACCAAGGTTCATATTGCTGGGTATATAGCCCTGCCTGTGCTGATCGTCCATACCACACACTCACATGTACACTCAAATCACACCTGTGGCCAGTTTACAGTGTCCAATCCACCTACTGCATATCTTTGGAATTTTGGAGGAAACTAGAATACCTGGGAAAACCCATGCAAACAGTGGGACGGCATGCAGACTCCGCACAGACGGCATCTAAGCTGAGAATCAAACTGGGGAAACTGTTGCTGTGAGGTGAAAACTCTATCCACTGTGTCACTGTTCCACCCCACTGTCTTATAAGAAACTCCTCCTTCAACTGACCACAATGTATGCCTTACAACCTACTCTTCAGTGGTTTGATAATTACTTGAAAGAATGTTTACAGCCAGTCAAATAGACTTCTACCCTTTCTTTATCTCTACCCATCACTACAGGTGAACTCCAAGGCTCAGTCCTTGGTCATTTTCTATCTAATATCTTTATAAACAATCTGCATACTTCTGTACAAAAAGCATTCATTGTGCAGTATGTAAATGATTCCATCCTTACCTGCACCTCAGTCAAACAAGCAAACTTAGAAAAGATTACACAAAATGCCTTTAAATCTGTTGAAAACTAACTCTCTAACTACAAACTCCTTCTTAATCCAAAGAAAACTAAACACATTTTATTTTTCCATAAATCACGTATTTACCAATGGGAAGTATAACTTTAAAATCACACTCCTAAACAAGACTCCAGTCAAGGTAGTGCACCATACAATACTCTTGGGGATTGCAATAGATGACAACCTCACATATGAATTTCATATACAGAACTGCAAAGAAACCTCACAAAAATAGGAATACTATATAGAGCCAACATTTTCACCACTCCACCAACCAGTCACTCATGCCACTAAATACCTACTCCCCTATCTATTATATGGCTTTCACATTTTCACTAACCTTCAGGATACCATAAAATCTAAACAGGAATAGTGTAACAACAAAGTAGCAACATTTACAGCTAATACAAGTCATGGAATACATCACTACTATGCACTAAAACTCAAAATAGGTTAGAACTGCCCCAGCCACTAAATCATATCCAACGTCTTTTAACACATAAAATAAAACAAAAGCCTTTCTTGCCCAGCTATAAATACAAGTTCTCACCACTACCTCCCAAATCATCACCTTCCATCTACTGACATAAATCTACTTTACATCTATACACCTTACAAAATCTACAGTCAAAGTCTGTATTCAAACTGTGCAGCAGAAGTCTGGAATGCAACCCAAGCTTCAACAAGAGCAACAAAGAACACACACAAATGTAAATATATATATATATATATATATATATATATATATATATATATATATATATATATATACACACACACACACACTTGCACACACATAATTATATTTAAGCCATATGTATAAAAAAAATCCCTCTCAAACTCATGGTTTTGCATATATTGCTCTCCTGGTAATAATTCAGTTCCTGTAGTACCTACAGCCCCTATACTCCTTACCTCTCAGTTTTTCTGGTATTATTTCTCTTCCTCTTATGCTGGCTCTCATTCTTTGTCTCAAGTGTCCCCTTATCGTTACATTAATCAACTCTACTAATACTAATTTATCCTCACTTCCTCTTTTCCTTCTCCATCTCAGCTATATTCTTCTATATCACTGAGTAAATATTGACCATTCAACTTCACTTGCTCACAGCATAGCTTCCTGTTTCAATACTTCATAATTTTGTACTGAGCTTATTCTACTAATGGAACACGTTATCGATCTTGTTGTTGTGATGGTGCAGGTGTAGTAGTCTACATGCTATATGTATGTTAATCCTTGTGTCTATAGTTAATTCTTATGTGTTGTAAATTGACATCTATGTATATGTATCTTCTGTATTTATATTTGATGAGCTTTGCTCCTTGGGCCTCCCCTGAAAATAGGTACCATTGCCCATTTGAACTTTCCTGGTTAACAAATGTCAATAAGTAGGTACCTTGGATGGTAAGTATCGCTTAATGCAAGTTCGCTTTAGAACATAATAGCTCCAATTCCCTTGCAGTTGTTAGAATTAGCCTTGCATACTAGTGCACCTTATGTACAATTTGTGGCATGATATGGCTCTCTTTTGAAATGTCTGCACTCAAAATACAAAGTACTGGAAAGCCACAAAAAAGACAGAAAACACAGGAGAAGAGCGAATCTTGAAAATTGCTCTTTTCCTTAAAACTTCTTTTTGTAGCGTGGCAAGCACCCCCTGTACCCACCCATGTGGGGGAAAGCCCCCCACACATACACAAACTTATATATGCAAACTCCAAGATCACCACACCTCAGAGAAAAGGGAATATTCTGAGAAATTGAATCTTGGATTTAATATATGTAAGTTCAATCTTTCAGCCATTCAGACTGTTTAATATATTATGTCCAAAATATATTAATACCCACTGCTAAATCTTATTAATGGGTAAATAATTTCTACAGCAATGCATTCAAATAGTACATCTATATAGACACTATGATCAAAAGTTTAGTGCATCCAAGTAGTGGAGAATTTCTTAAAATTCTGGAGAGGGTGAACAGAATTTTTCTATTTTTTATATATTTAAATAATTTCTGGCCAGTAAATTCAGGCTAATACTCAGGCTTTGGTTTCATACATTCTTAAGTGATCTCAAACTGTCTCAATGCAAGTTTCCTAACTAAAGTCCTGTAATGTTTTGGTACTAACAAATAGTGTACATTTTTTTTTATTCTTACCTAACATATATGAGGCCATTGTTTAGTTTAAATTAAGGGTAAGAACTAGGTTCAGCTTGTTGTTTATAATTTCCTACTATCTTCTGTAGTCTCTTTTGTTCTCATTAATGTATTGTCTTCCCACTGAGCTTTTTGAAGTAAATGTGGCCCACCTTTAGCTTTGCCAAGTTTGGATCATTCTCCTCACTTGCTTGTTTCAGACTGGAAGATGCAGCTTCTTCTTCAACATAAACTGGTGTAGGTGCTTCCAGTAACCATTTGAAATCTCAGCACCTGCTTGAGTCAATCCCATAATTCTGAGACTGCATGCCTCCCCCACCAAAGAAAAAAAAAAAAACAACAGACTTACATATACTATCTGGGATGACCATTTCTGGAATATAGGGCCAGATTAAGAGTTCTAGAGGTCCTAATCACTTAAAAAGATTTTGGTGCCCCCACATATATCTAATTCAAAATATAAACAATAATAAACTGTAAAATAAAATTTTATTTTTCAAAATATAACAAAACTTGCAGTAAGATGGAAAATAATGTTTATTTTTGTATACTTCCACTTTATTTATATTTGAAAAGTTTTCTCCTACTTTTTCTAATTGCAAAGTCTTTGATCAGATCTTCAAAACTAATTTTATGTAACATATCTGCTTCTATACTTAGTAGAAATAAGGTATAATATGGCTTGCTCCATAGTTGTTCTGTTGGGAATTTTAATATACTTCAACTGAGAAAATGATGCTCAGCTGAGCAATTTGTGACCATTAATGTGAAAAATATACGAAAGCAAATATCTACATTTGGAAAGGCACACTAAATATTGTCTTCTGCAATTATTTTATAAATTTCAGCACGACTGAATCTGTTTTTTACATTTTTTGTTGCACTAAACTTATTACACATAAATGAGTGAAACTGCTGAAGCTTAGCTGAGAAATTAGTGTTTAAGTCCTCTGGGTAAGCATCAGTCAGCTTTTGACAACACTGAGATTACCTTTCAATTTCAGTAGATGATAAAGTACCATTATGTGGCATGTACCTTAGAAAAGAAAATCTCTTTGCTATTTCTTCGTATATCTCTCTTCTTCTCATCTCAGTTTCAAGTTTGTCAAAAATTGTGTATAAAATGGTGATACTAAATTTATCTCTGCCATTAAGATATATTTCTGGTGCATCTCTGTCATTGGGTACCTTCTTTCTGATACATTTGCAAATCTGCACTGCCTTGTGATCAACATCTAGTAGAATTTCCTTTGTAGCTGCTTCACATCTTTCAGATTCATCTTGCAAAGTGCACATTTGCATTTGGTCAGCTAATGATCCATACAGATCTGCACTTGTTTTTAAGTTCACATCCTCATTCTGT
This sequence comes from Protopterus annectens, assembly GCF_019279795.1. Lineage (NCBI taxonomy): Eukaryota > Metazoa > Chordata > Ceratodontiformes > Protopteridae > Protopterus > Protopterus annectens. The sequence goes on along the minus strand of NC_056735.1, from coordinate 531,236,040 downwards.
AGAACTTGGCTTACTCTATGAAAATTTTGTAAAATCTCATCCCAAAAATTCAACCTAAAAGCAAATTCTAGCTCTTGCATCTTATTTGAAAAATTATTTGCTTCCCTTCTAGTGTCTCCCTTTTGTGATTGGTCTTCAGCTATACATTCTAATGCTTCTAAAATTTTACCAAAATACAAAATAATAATAAAAAGGTCCAGGCCACCAATGAAGGCAAAAATACTTAATATATATTAGTGCTTTCATCTTGACACAAGACTTCTTCAGATCTTCTTCATCATATCTGAAGAAATCTTGTGTCAAGACGAAAGCGTTAATATATATAAAGTATTTTTGCCTTCATTGGTGGCCTGGACCTTTTTATTATTATTTTGTATTTTGGTGCATTTTGCTTTGTTTTACTAGTGTGCTTCTAAAATTTTAAAGAAAGATTTAAAAATTGCTGCTGTTGCCATAGCATGTGCCACCTATCTGGTATAAGAGAGAGAGATTTTAAGACACTTTCATTTCCAGTACAACCTTTAAGAATTTTCCACCAGCTCGTTGAGGCTGAAAAAAAGATATAGAGCAACTGCACTGTACAGAAGAAATTAACCACCTTTTGACAGCATCAACAGCACTTCCGTCTACCAGATTTAGTGAATGGGCTGCACAGGGCACATATATAGCAAACATGTTTGTTTCTAAAATTTTTTGCTACACCCCCTTATAATGCTCAGACATGTTATCAGTGTTGTCATTAGATTGACCTCTACATTTTGAAAAGTTTAGCTTTTAAATTTCACGTAAGTACTGTAACACCTGATTTGCCATTTCCTCAGGGTATGGCTTTTCATTTTCAGAAAGGTTCAAAAGCATTTAATAAGCTGTCCATCTTTTAAGTACCTAAGTACAGCACTTAACTGATTGATATGTGAAAAATCTGGTGTAATCAAGTGACAAACTAAAATAAGCAGAAGATTTTACTTCATAAACAATGAGCATGTGGACCTTTAGAGCCATTAATTGAATGAGTTCCTCACAAGTGGTTTTGAACAGGTAAGAAGGATTTCCTTTGCCAAAATTTCCATATTTTGAAATGTGACCCGCTGAGAATGGATCAGACTGGCTAATGAGCTCAAGCAGCCCTAAAAAGTACCCATTAAGCTATGATCCAAATCATTCTTTTATTCCTCAAATAGCTAAGCCACATTCAGTTAACATATGACTAACAGCTATGACATGCCTCAAGACATGTTCCCAGTAATCACACTCTTCCTGAATTTGTTTTTCCAACTGTTGCCCCAACTCTGCATCTTGTCTGTGAGTGTGAGTTAGGTATGTTAGCAAAGAGTTTCAGTGAGTAGTACTTTTTTCATGATGAATAATTACAATATTATACCATGACCCCCCATTAATATTCCAAAACGTGCACGCTGATTGGCCAGCGTGCACGTTGTAAATCGACTTATACTAATGGAAAAAGGTCCAGTCACCCGGACTTTTTCCATTAGTATAAGTCTCTTTTAAAACACTGTCTCGCTATGTTAAAAGAGTTTAACATAGCGACACAGGTTTAGAAAAAGCAACAGAGATCTCCGTTGCTTTTTTTAAAGCTCTCTCGCTATGTTAAACTCCTTTAACATAGCGACACAGTGTCTAAAAAGCAACTGAGATCTTGCTTTCTCCATTGCTTTTTTTTTAAACCTTTCTTGCTATGTTAAATGGGTTTAACATAGCGAGACAACTTTAAAATAAGCAACGGAGATATCCGTTGCTTATTTTAAAGCTGCCTCGCTATGTTAAACCCATTTAACATAGCAAGTCAGGTTTAAAAAAAAAAGCAACAGAGAAAGCAAAATCATCTTGCTTTCTCCGTTGCTTTTTTTTTAAACCTGTCTTGCTATGTTAAATGGGTTTAACATAGCGAGACAGCTTTAAAATAAGCAACGGAGATGTCCGTTGCTTATTTTAAAGCTGTCTCACTATGTTAAACACATTTAACATAGCGAAACATTAAAAAGCAATGGAGATCTTGCTTTCTCCATTGCTTTTGGCCACAGCTCTGATGTACTGCGTAGGCATGCGCAGTACATCAGAACTGCCGCGGATACCAGACAGCTGTGGAAGGGCAGCAAAGAGGCATTATACAATGCCATTATTTAAGAAAAGTAATTATTTATTTTCTTAAATAATGTCATAGTATAATAGCAATAACCCACTTCTGGGTGTGGGTAATGCGGGATTTACCCACAGTTGTCTTTGTTTGGTCCCTCGGGCTTCGCCCTCGGGACCAAACCACGCCAACCGTGGGTAAATCCCGCATTACCCACACCCAGGCGTGGGTTATTGCTATAGTATTTCACCAGTCACTGAACCCTTCTCGTATAACAAAATGTGAGAAATTTTTAGGAGCAAACAGTTTACAAACAAAACAGTAATCTGTTCCTGTTGATATTAAATACAATAACCACTCTCTCTCTCTCTTGTTCATAGGTTTATAGGCTATTGACCAAGTTGTATGCTCTAGATTTGCAGCAAAAGTCTATGATCAGCACCGACTGCCCTTATCCAGAAGGGACATAGGTGACACCCCCCTGGATAAATTTATGGTCTCCCATCCAGTTGACTAAGTTACACTTAAATAGGGTCATTGAGGAGCTCTGTTTTACATGAATTGGGAGTTTGTTCCAGAGGACTGGCAATCTCTGGGAGACATATTTGTCTCTCCAGCATGTCCTGTTACTGTTGCAGGCTAGGTTAAGATCCCTAGAGAGTGTGAATCTTGTCCCATTTGACTTGCCGATGTGCAGTATTTCCATTATGGCAGGGTCCAAGACTGCTCTGTAAGCCAGGCACAAGTCACCTCTCAGCAGCCTATAAGATAAAGAATACAGTTACAAGGGCTTCAGTCTGTCCATGTAGGTCATGTGTTGAAGGCCCTCAATTTTCTTGGTGAGAAACCTCTGAGGTCTCTCGAGTTGTTGCAGATGTCTGGTGAGAGACATACAGAAGGGAATGTTGTACTCTATTAGTGGTCTGATGAGGGATGAGTACAGGGGAGTTATAACATCTTTAGCTCTAGATGCAATGCCTTTACTTATGAGATGTGCCACATAGAAGGCCTTCCTTACCACTGAGGACACATAGTTATCGAAGTTAAGGTTGCTATCACCCTGTGGTTCCAAATCTCTCACCACAGGGTTTGAGCTCTGGGTGTTACTGTTAATATTGTAATTTGCAGGGACTTTGCCGAAAGAGATAATTATACATTTTTTGGTGTTTAGTTTACATCCATGGCTTTGGCAACAATCATTTGTCTGTGTAAGCCCTTTTTGTAGTATGTCAGCATTGTTGGGGGACTCAGTGATTGCACCCAGTTTGCAGTCATCGGAGAACTTGGCAAGCCACAGGTCATCTATTTCCACCTAGACTTCTGAGAATTAGATTCCAAACATTAGGGAATCCAGCACAGATCCTTGTGGTACACCACTGCTAACTGGTCTGTTGGTAGAGGTGGAATCCCCAACACTGACTATATGCATTCTGTTAGTGAGATAGTTGGTTACCCATCTAGTAACATATGGGTTAATTCCCAGCTGGGTGAGTTTCTCATTGATGCATGAGTTGGGGATTGTGTCAAAAAGCTTGGTTAAAGTCAAGATAGGCTGTAAGTAATGTTTTGCATTCATCCGGGGATTTGGTGACATTCTCTCGAAGAAGTCCACCAGGTATAATAAGCATGATCTATCCTTAGTGAATTCAAATTGGATCAGGTCAAGAGTTTGAAGGTCACGTATGTCTTTGTTGATAAGGTCCATGCTGATTCTCTCTGTGACCTTGCAGATAAGGCTGGTTAGGCTTATGGGTCTATAGTTCCCAGGGTCGATTGATGGACCCTTTTTTGAACAAGGGAATTACTGTTGCTGTTTTCCACACTGCTTAGACAAAGCCAGTACTTAGACTGTGGTTGAAGAGAGTGTCAAGTGGTTCTGCTAGGTCCTGTTTAGGACTATTTAGTAGGCATGGAGAGTGGGGTTATAACCTGCTTTTTGGAGGTACTAGGTAGAGAACTGGTGAGAGACTGGCTTTGGGGTATGTCTGGTGGTGACGGGGGTGGGGGGGATGAAGTTTGTACCAAATATGTCTGCTAGCAGGCTGGTGATATTTTCCAGGTCAGTATGAGTGGTACCATCCACTGCTAGTTCACCACAAAGCTGGACCTGCTATTTTAGATTTCTGACATAGCTGAAGAATGCCTTGTGATCATCCTTATCTAAGGATGCTAGTTTAGCTTTGTAATTGGCTTTAGAGGACTTTACAAGATATCTAATTTGCTTATTCAAGCTGTGGAGGATATTCTTCCTCTGCTGAGTCATTTCCCTCTTGTTCTTAGTCATACGTTTCTTCCTCTTGTTGTATAACATATTTATGCTTGATGTCCACCAGGATGGCTTGTTTTTTTTTTTTTTTTTTTTTTATTGTGAGGACATTGTTTTGATCTGTTCAGTTACAGCCAAGTCTACAAATTTGTATAGTTGTTTATACAGGACATTTGTGTACACTTCTATATAGAAGTCTTTGTTGACAGTGGTTGTATGGTTTTGAAACTATTTATGCAATCACTTAGGAGGATATAGTATGCTTTGGAAACATTTTTCATCCTTTTTGCTCTTGAGGGGGAGTCAGGTATGATTGTTACTTTGAATGAGACTGGTTTATGATCAGACCTTCCCAGGGAGGGCAACACATAGGGGGTATTGCAGAGACCCCCTATGTTGGTGAATACTAAGTATAGGACATTTGAGTCCCTTGTGGCGGTGCAGACTATCTTTTCCTGAGCATTTGCCTCGATCCCACCCCCATCCAAGGAAACCACTGTGAAAAATTTCTCAAAAGCAAACTTCACACTTCTCAAGACAGAGGTGGAAAGTTTCAAAGTCCCCGGGCTAATGGAAAATGCTACCCAAACCACAGAATCCTTTACAAATGCACTCTATGAGCACCTACAAGAATGCATGGATCGTGCCATCCCAAGTAAAACCAAGACTCACTCCTCCAAAAACAGGAGACCAGTCTGGTGGACCCTGGCCATAAATAAGCTATACAACAGAAGGAGGAAACTATTACATGATAAGGCAAAATCCCAAAAAGGGAAGGCATCCCTGATCAATACTAGCAAGAAACTTTGATCCCTCATAAAACCATCAAAGGCTAGCTTTGAAAGAAAGATCGCCAAAGACTCTAAAGATAATCACAAGGTGTTCTTTAGCTATGTCAAGAATCTGGATGGCAACTCTCAGATCTGCTCTGAGCTGGTGCAAAATTGCACAAAATACACTGACCCCACTGACATTGCCAACATCCTGGTGGACAGGTTCAGTGCAAACTTTACCCCCCCCCCAAAAGGGCCAGTGTCTATCCCAGAAGAATGCAGTCCCCCAGACATCACAGACACACAAGTGAAAGCAGCCCCCTCCAAAGTAAAAAACAAAGCATCAATAGGACTGGATGGTATCCCAGGCTGCGTCTTACATGAGCTCCAAAATGAACGAAACCCTCACATAAATTCACTGTTCCAACTCAGCCTTACCACAGGTTATGTACCCAAAGAATGGCGTACAGCAACAGTGATCCCACTCCACAAAGGTGGCGCCACAATGGATCCCGGGAACTATCACCCTATAAGCCTGACTAGCCTGGTCTGCAAGGCTATGGAACGCATCATCATGGATCTCATAAACAAAGACATTGGGAACCTCCAAACACTGGACCCTACCCAATTTGGCTTTGTTAAAGGCAGATCTTGCCTCTTAAACCTAGTTGACTTCTTCAAAATAGTAACCAAAGCATAGATGAGGAAAAGGTTGTCCACACAGCCTACCTGGACCTCAGAAAGGCCTTCAACACAATACCCCACTATAAAACCAAGACAATACATGATTATTTCCATTGAAATAAAATTAAAAAACGTATAATTCATCACAATGACCGGAACATTTAAAACCACTAATTAATCCAGCACAGGCTCCAAAAAAAAAAAAAAAAAAAAAAAATTATATATATATATATATATATATATATATATATATATATATATATATATATATATATATATATATATATATATATATATATATATATATATATATATATATATATATGGAACAGCACTGCCATCTTGTGACTTTAGTGGGAATTACAATTAATTTCTCAAAGTTTAGTAGATCTCAATTTGAGTACTGGCTTAATAGATAAAAAATCATTTAGACCCGGAGGTTTATTACATTCCAAAACTATCTGCCAGTATAATTCCTTGTATTCCAGTTTGTCCTTCCACATACCTCCCCTTTATGTCCTTGGGGACTGAATCCAAAGCAAAAAAGAAAAATGCTGCTTTGGAACAGGTTGTTTGGTGTCTGTACAATGCATTTCTGGTATTCTGTTTTTTAATTTCATACAGATGTTCATAAATACGACACTTCAATTTTCTTTCTGTTTTCCCCACGTAAAAAGAGGTACATTGGTCACATATAGCCAAGTATACTATTCCACAACTGTTACAATTAAAAGTTCCCCTGCTGGTAAGTAATTTATTCCTAGCATCTAAAAAAATCTGACTTTTGTTAACTATACGAGGGCACTGGGAACAAAAAACACATTTATAAGTCCCAACCCCACAAGAACCTGTACTTTTAAACTTAGGACCACCGAATTCAAAGATTTGTTTGAAGTTGGTGCCCCTACGATAAATACATAAATACAGAGGTTACCCAAGGTCCCTATTGGATGATGTTTTAAAAGTGGTGACCTATTGGATGATGTTTTAAAAGTGGTGGTTCAAGCAAGGCAGGATAGATTTGCCCCTATTTTGGGACAGGATCCACCCATTTCTACTGAGGATTCAGGGAATAAAAATTTTACCAATTGGGATAGGGCATATATTTTGGATTATTCTGGTGATTCCGGACCCATTAAAGAAATGATCTCTAGAGAATGGGGTAGGTTTGTCCAAATCACTGATTTACCACTTAATAGCCAAACCCCCCTAAAATGTATTTATCGTAGGGACACCAACTTCAAACAAATCTTTGAATTCGGTGGTCCTAAGTTTAAAAGTACAGGTTCTCGTGGGGTTGGGACTTATAAATGTGTTTTTTGTTCCCAGTGCCCTCGTATAGTTAACAAAAGTCAGATTTTTTTAGAAGCTAGAATAAATTACTTAACAGCAGGGGAACCTTTAATTGTAACAGTTGTGGAATAGTATACTTGGCTATATGTGACCAATGTACCTCTTTTTACGTGGGGAAAACAGAAAGAAAATTGAAGTGTCGTATTTATGAACATCTGTATGAAATTAAAAAACAGAATACCAGAAATGCATTGTACAGACACCAAACAACCTTTTCCAAAGCAGCATTTTTCTTTTTTGCTTTGGATTCAGTCCCCAAGGACATAAGGGGAGGTATGTGGGAGGATAAATTGGAATACAAGTAATTATACTGGCAGATAGTTTTGGAATGTAATAAACCTTCCGGTCTAAATGATTTTTTATCTATTAAGCCAGTACTCAAATTGAGATCTGCTAAACTTTGAGAAATTAATTGTAATTCCCACTAAAGTCACAAGATGGCAGTGTTGTTCCACACACACACACACACACACACACACACACACACACACACACACACACACACACACACATATATATATATATATATATATTTTTTTTTTTTTTTTTTTTTTTTTTTTTTGGAGCCTGTGCTGGATTAATTAGTGGTTTTAAATGTTCCAGTCATTGTTGTGATGAATTATAGTTTTTTAATTTTATTTCAATGGAAATAATCATGTATTGTCTTGGTTTTATACACATTTTTAACTTCAATCTCTAATATGTGTTTTTAAGTATCAGGTTTAGAAACGAGTCTGTTTCCTTTCAGGGTTTATTGCAATAATTGTTTGTTTTTTTTAAATGGATTGATAATTAAAGTATTAATTGGACAGGGTATATATATATATGTTTGCAATTAATTTCAATTTGTTGTTATGATTCTGATGAAGACTTTTGTCGAAAACGTACTAGGATATTTGCGTTATTTCCTGTTGGTGTGTTACTTCGTATTGTTCTAATAAATCCTTCTACGTTTCCAGTTGTGTTGCGGGCTTCCTTTTGTGGTTGTTTGGGCAATATCTTAAATAAACTTACCAGCTTAAATATTAACCCATATGTCACAAGATGGGGTGCAAACTGGCCCAGGGATAGAACTCACATGGTCAGAATCACGGGTGCCATGTCCGATTCTAAACCGGTTACAAGTGGCATCCCACAGGGCTCAGTTCTGGGACCCCTCTTGTTTGGTATATACTTCTCTGAGGTACAGGCAAACATGGGAGGACTGTGGCTTACCAAGTTCTCAGATGATTGCAAACTGGGAGCCATAATCGACTTGCCGGCTGACAGAAGCATCCTCCAGAAGGGCCTTACGGAGATGGATACCTGGTGTCAGAACCATGGCCCCAAGCTAAATGCCAAAAAGTGCATAGTCATCCCCTTTGGGAAAAACAAAGTGGCCACAAACTACCACATTGGAAGTAATCCACTAAGTACGGAAGAAGTAATTAGGGATCTGGGGACCTAAGTAGACCGTAACCTCTCCTTTGACAATCACATTGCCAAAGTGGTTAGAAAAACCTTCTATATAGCTCACCTAATCACAAGGGGGTTCACATCTAGATCAAGAGAGGTCATTGTGCCCCTCTACTCATCGCTCATCAAGCCCATAATTGAGTACAATGCCCCATTTGGGATGTACCTTACCCGACACCTGCAACAGCTGGAGAGACCTCAAAAGTACCTCACCAAGAGGATCGTGGGCCTCAAACAGATGCCCTATGCAGCTCGACTAAAGAAACTCCAGCTCTACTCAGTTACTTACTGCCTACTCAGAGGCGATCTCTGCCTGACGTACAAGGCCATGTCTAACCCGGAATTGTTGGACATGCTCCACCTCAAGAAAACCAAATCCATTAGAGCTACACGCTCCAGGGATTTAAACCTTAGCACAACAATAAACAGGACATGCTGGAGGGATAGATTCATATCCCAAAGGCTTCCCTCTCTGTGGAATAGAATCCCAGTCCATGTTAGGCAGATTGACCCTCTTCAAGAGAAATCTTGATGAGTGTATGGGAAATTGTAAATTTATTCCTGGGATCACTTCTATGGCCCTGCTGGATAGAGGCTCAGGAATCTAGTCTAAAAGGGAGGCGAAAGCCTATACATTCTGGCTAGGCTTATAAATGCCCTAGGGCAGATAGCCTAGTACCTACCTATGAACCTATGAACCTATGTATTAACAAAGTCCAGGAACCCAAGGGTGAGCGTGTTTGTGCTCATATATGACTCTCAATCAATGAAAGGATAGTTGAAATCACCCATGACCAAGGTGTTTGGCTGTATAGTGGGTGACTGAAGTAAATCCTGGTAGGCAAAGAGGTTCTCTTGGTTCATGGTGGGGGACCTATAGCTGACAATGATATGGAAGGGGTTTTGTCTACAGTTAGTTGGACTTGGAGTAGCTCTAGGGAGTCGTACTGTTTGACCAGTTTTGAGGTGTATTTGTCTTTAATGAAGATGGATACACCTCTGCCTTTGGTTCTTTCACACACATTTTGAGGTCTGAATGTGTAGAATCCACTGTAGTCTTGCATGGCTAGTGTGCTCTCTGTGACCTTGAACCATGTCTGTGTGACTGCACAGACACCAGCATCTTTCAAGATGAGGAGTGCTTCCAGAAAGTGCAGTTTCTGATTTAGACTCCTAGTGTTAAGCAACATAACCCTGAGTTTGTCTTTTGTCCCAATGAAATGTTTTTGTGAACATTATCTTGCAGGTTTGCCAGTATTGAAATGCCGGTAAGACTTGTCAAATGGCCCATTGATAGTCACTGGGTCCACAAGCAATCCAATAAGCCACATCAGCAGCAGAGAAATCAAGCCACAACCCTATATTTTTTGCTAGATTTACTTCATCCTTTGCAGACTGAATCATTTCACCACTATCACCATGGTCCACCAAACTTGCATTTTCAGCAATTATTTCAACCCTAGAATGTCTTGTAAAGCAAATTGCATCAGCATTTGCAGTAGAGGTATCAAGAGAATTTACAGGAAAGGTGAGATCACTAGCGGGATATGTGCTAGATGAACCTGCTTGTGACATCAGTGATTCCATCATCATCATATTTTAATTTTGAAGTGATCAAAATGGTATTTTTTTTAAATTTGTGTCCACTTCTGTTGATGGAGATTGGTTTTGGTCAGGAATCGGTATATCATGTTGTGGAACTTGTGTGAAGTTAGTCAGCTTTGCGGTCTTGGATACTAAATCCAAAATTTTCTCCTATTTCTTTTTTGATAGTTTTTACTTTTGTGCACCACTTAACTGAAAACCTTTCATCTTGGTTCTTGGTGGGGGGGGACTATAAAATACAGAAATAAAAAGAATATTTTGTCTGATTAAGCTGCTGCTCCAGGCATTAATGAATAAGTTTCTCTTTCTAGTGTTTTAAGGCTGAAAATAGCTTTATTGTGATTGTTTTACCATGATATGAACACCACTTTTACTGTTAATATTGTATGTGATTAATTTAGTTGTACTTCATTATCTAGTCTATGTAAAACAACTATAAGTTTCAGGTCTGGTTCTTTAAGAAATTACACTTGGCAGTTGAGTGACATCATAATTTATTCTTCTGTTCAAAATGTGATTGGATGAACTGTTTGCATTTAAATGTTTTTAATGACAGACTGTTACTCTGATGAAGTATTTTTGTTTCTAAGATAAAAAAACGAGAAATTGATATGTACTTGTGACTGCAATTAACTGGTAGATGGCTTTATTTAAAACTCTTTTAAGATTTTCAACTTGTCTGATATAACACTGTCAGATGCTGGAATTTCTCTTTTTAAACATGGATTTAGTTGTATCCCTTGTTTTAACTTAGATATTGTGCAAGGCATTATTCAGTTAAAGTTAATTACCAGACGCCTGGATTTGAAAATGCTGTTGGCAGATAAAGTATCTAATGCTAGTAATGATATGTTTTCCTTACACAGAAAGAGCACTTTTATGTCGCCCCAAACACTTGGGTTTCTGTATTTGAAAAAAAATATGTGAAGGGCAGTTTAGGAATTTGTACATTAAAAAGAATGTTTTTTCTGACAATCCATCCTATGATGAAGAAGGATGTTAAATTCACTAACAAGTGACAAACACTTAAGATTAATAAAACCTGACAAAGGTGGGGGGGGGGTCATCATAATGAATGGCATTGATTACACTGCAATAATTTTCAGCTGTTGTCAAATGAGCGTACATAGAAAAGAGTGTTATTCAACGAGACAAACATTGCTTATCCCAAGTTAGAATTTTTGTTGATGGATATGGTTTTACAAGGGGGAATTGAACATGACCAGTGGGAATATCGCAATGTTAACAAACCAAAAATAGTGTCAATATTTGGCATCCCCAAAGTACACAGGTATAGAACAGACCCCCCCCCCCTTTGAGACCAATTGTGTCAGCAAAAGGAGCTAAAACTGAACCACTGTCAATGTTTGTACATTTTAATTGCAGGACAGTTTTGCAATCTGAAAAACACATTTTAAAGCGCTCATGACATCTTTTAGACAATCTTAATTTGTTGTTTTTTTATAAGAATGTCATTTTTATTACAGTTGATATGGTAGATTTGTTTTCTGTAATTCCCCATGATATAGGCATTAGTGTTCTCATGATATCCTATTTGATTTTTCCACTTCAATAAAACATGAAGTACGTGTAGTAACTACATTACTTGATTGAACATTGAACAACGACTATATGTTTTTTGAGGAGGAATGCTGCCATCAAATTTCAGGTGTTGCAATGGGGACTGCGGGTGACCCCCTATATGTTAATATTGTATTAGCCATGTGGAGGAAAAAGACAGTATTCTCTCCTCATTTTCTTCCCTTAGTTCATGGGTATTATAGGTTTCTGGATGATGTGCTCATTTTGTGGAAAGAAAGCATTGAACAATGGGAATCCTTTTATACTTTGTGGCAAAATTCTAATCCTTTCTTGCGGTTCACACACACAATTGGCTTGAATGGTATTAGTATTTTGACATCAGGTTGGATAAGGATCCAGTAAATCAGTGTTTTGTTTCCACAATATATAAAAAGGTGACATTTTCAAACGTATTTCTTCATTTTCACAGCTGCCACCCTTTCCACCAAAAGAAGTCAGTAGTAAAAGGACAAATGCTAAGGCTTTCCCATTTAATTTCTGATGACAGTACTTTTAAAAATGAGATACATCAACTAATTGCAATGTTCACTGAACATGGATACCCCCACCTGTTTACTTAAAAACATTCGAGCTGAGGTGGTACGTCAGTGTCATGGCAGATTTTCATTTATTTTAAGGATTAAATCAAGCGCTATAAATAATGTGAGGCTACAACTGTTGATAGGATGAGCAAGGGCATGTGTGATTCATGCACCCCCATTTTTTCTGTACTGTTCAACAATGATGATTTTGGTTATATTAACATAGTGAGGTTGAACTGGGACATTGTTTTTTTTGAAGAGGTAAAAAATATACTAGTAACTGCCCCAGTGATAGTTTATTATAAAGGAAAGAACAGTAAGAGTCTGTTAGAATTACTCACTAGTAGTATGAAATCAATGGTGGCTAATGCTTCCTTTCATAAATATGGGGCCTGCAAAATATGCAGATATATAAATGAGGGTCCATACATTAGTAGAACTATCCCATGCCCAGGGGGACACGACTACAACACTACTCACATAGTATACTTGGCTACGTGCAGCTCCTATGACTTTTTTTACATAGGGAAAACAATCAGAAAACTTAAGGACAGGATCCATGACTATGTATGATATGCAGAAAAGGAAAACCAAGAGTGCCTTATTTAGACATACTTTGGATTACCCTCAATACAAAAAAATCTTGTTTTTCATTATAGAAGAGTGACAAACCTCAGTGGGGACATAACTTGAGTTCAAAGAACTACCTTGGCAACTTAGACTTAAAGAAGCTGCTGCTCCAGGCATTAATGAAGCAGTTTCTCTTTCTAGCTTGTTAAGGGTGAATACAGCTTTAGTGTGATTTTTTTTTTTACAATAATTTGAACACAACTTTCAGTGTTACTATTGTATGTGATTGATTTAGCTATACTTCATTATCTAGTCTATATAAAACAACTATACATTTCAGGACTGGTTCTATAAGAAATTGCACTTGGCAGTTGAGTGACATCATAAGTTATTCTTCTATTTCCAATGCGAGTGGGTAAATTGATTGTATCTAAATGTTTCCCTTTAATGGCATACTGTTACTCTGATGAAGTCTTTTTGTTTGTAAGACAAAAGTGTTCAGCCTGTGGTTTTATTCCATTAACATTCACTGAAGTGCGTTGAAATTTGTTTGGAGTGTCCATTCCACTTTTTGTTTTTTATTTTATTATTAGTTAGTTTATTGAATTTTGTTTGTATATTATGTGGCAATCAACACTGTTGCATATATCACAGGTGGAACCATGAGAACAGTTTAATTACTAGCTTACAGATGAATCGTGTGCTTTCATACTTTAATTAATATAGATGAAGTTTGTCTCAGAATTTTTAAACTGAGAAGTGGAGTTTCTGGGAGCATGGTATAAATTAGTAGCATCAGCTGGACTCAAACCCACACAGTAGCACATGGTTGCAGGCCATCTTGTGTTACATGATAAAATAGAATGAGTCACTACCACCACCACATGCAAAAAAAAAAACACTCATGCTGTCTTCATTACCATGGCCATGGCACCATGTACAAACAAAGGGCATGGGGATATCACCAGCAACATGTAAACTGATGTAATGAAATACAGACTCAGTTATCACCACCAGTCCACCACCATGTGATAAATAAAAATCAGAAAATATATGCATAGTCAAAAGCAGCACTATACAGTGTTTGACCATTTCCTTGAGTTTCACTACATTTCATAAGTACTACCAGTCCACAAAATTATGAAACATTGCATTATTTATTGTCAGCGTCATGAAAACTGAAAGGAGAAATAGAAAAAAAAAGGAATCAACTTACAGAGTTACAAGGTTAACATTGTGTTGTTGACACACAGGACACTGAGTGAGCTACTGAGCGCCACTGCACCAGTGTATGCATGTACAGTAATAAGGTTAATCTCTGTGTGTAAATTCAAAACACATGACATTAAAAATATCTATTTTGTTTTTGTATAAATTTTTTGTACAAAATTAAAATTTTTTCAAATTATCATACAAAATGTGTATGCTAATGGTATGCTATGTATTATCATACATGCCATAACATTATCACACATATACAGTAATTATCATACATCTGACAACACTGCACTGCCCTTACTGTCAGTGGACAATTGAATAGGACAGCCAACATGACCAAGACAAGAACGATCATGTGAGACTCGGTAGACCATGTGGCATTTACCAGATTCTAATTTTGATTGTTTTCCAAGATTAATATATATCATTAACCTCTATTATTACCATTTTATTATTATTATTGTATACACTCTATATATGCATGCAATTTTTTCATTTAATGTGGGAACCCCTTTTTGTGGAACCTGGTTCAGCTGCACCATTTGCAGTTTTGCACCATATGGTCCATGGTAAATCCATCAATGGAAAATTTCTGTGGTGCTCCCCCTTCCCTTGCTGCCCTAAGCATGTGCTTATTTTACATAATAGTTAATCCAGCCCAGCTGGAATATTCCATTTTCTCTGAGGTATGGTGATCTCAAAGATAGTATGTATAAGTCTGAGGGTGCAGGTGAGGCTTGCCCCACCCCCAAAAAGAGATTAACGATGTTCAATATCTGCTCTTCTCCTGCATTTTTGTTCTTTTTTTTTTTTTTTTTTTTGGCATATAGGCACTCGGCATTAATAGTGCTGTCATTTTATATAAGTCCTATGCAAATAGTAGATCTAAGAAAAATTTCCTATGTTTCTTTTCTCCTGTGAGCTCACTAAATGTTGGTCTGTCACCATGTCTCTCTCACTGATCAATGGTTTCAGGCAATTCCCCTATCATTTACTTTGATTCTGCAAGCACTTTAGTAGAACACAGATACAGTTCTGCATTTCATAACTGCCATTTCAGTGTAATTATTACAGACTTAGTTTCCTGCAGGGTAACTGCAGTTCATTCACGTAACACACCAGAGGTACACAGATTTAATTTCTCAGGATGTGGAAAAAGAATGTTGCTAAAAACTTCAAGTTTCTTTCCATGTCTTTCTTTTTACTTGCACTGGAGTAAAAACAGTTTCTTTCAAATGTAATGGAAAACAATCACTTTTCTGTCTTATAGATTTTAACACAGTTACTTCTCTCTGTTTTAGATTATAAGAAAAAATAGAAAAGTGTTCACTTGCAGTATGATTTAAGAATGTTGCGTGTTGTCACATAACACCACTGCTTCTTTCCTCTCTGCCTATACTACTTCAGAATTCTGAAGACACCACTACCATAAGTAATTGAATATTTAGTTTTTTCCTGCTCACAAATTGATCTATTCAAAGTTACGAAGCAAATGTAATATATAGCTCTATATATACATAAAAAAAAAAAAAAAAAATATATATATATATATATATATATATATATATATATATATATATATATATATATAAAATACACACACACACACACACACACACATATATATATATATATATATATATATATATATATATATATATATATATATACACACACACACAAACACACACATATATATATATATATATATATATATATATATATATATAATACACACACACACACACACACACACACACACACACACACACATATATATATATATATATATATATATATATATATTTATTTATTTATTCAGCAACACCAATATATATCCAAGAACAATGTTATGTAAGTATGACTAAAAAAGTCCAACTATACAGCAAACTCATGGTTCACATAAGATAATTTGTTATAGACTCTGAAAGAGCCTATTTCCAATGTAGAGCATCTCATTCCAGGCCCAAAAATACTAAGTTTTTCTACAGCTTCCCACTCTAGGCAGTTTGAGATTTTCTTCTTTCCTGAGAAAGTTTCTTCAGATATGAGGGCCCACATCTGATTGACAAAGACAGCCCTCACTCAGACAACTGTCTTCCATAACATAGGACAATGGGCCTTTGTCAAAGGAAAAATATACTTTAAAAATGATCAAGACATGGTAGGTTCAGGTTAAGGCACTTTAATCTTGCACCAAGGAGACAAAAACGTGCTAATACAGAGTTTGTCTAACTAGAATCAGGAAATGCTAACATTTTTATACACTTTCAAATAAGACATTGCCTACCAAACTGACGTAGTGAATCACAAGTTTTGTCATCATTACTTCACATTCATTGTTTTTACAATATTCTGCTGGTACCATCAATTTTTGTGAGAAACTTCCTAAGAAAAACAATGTGGCCTTGGCTACCACCGGTTAGATATATGCAATGTTACCATTCAAGGTACTATGGCTAATTCAAGCACAAAGCAAGTATAGATTGCAGTTCATTTCTCTAACAGTCCTTTGTCTATGTTATCTCTAAACCTCTGCAGCTGCACATGTTCTCATACTTCGAACAGAGCTGATTGTTTAAAATCATTACATTTACAGAATATAGCATTGTTCATTCATTTTTCCTGACCTAGCAGATAATCACCTGCTTCTCAAGTACATTTCCAAAAGGCATAAACATGAATATTGCTGTGTTAGCAATTACTAGGTCAGAGGGCATCTTGCAAGTTTCAGAAAGCACACTGCAGTTTCAAAAAGCATCTTTTCAGATTCATATGAAACTCAACTGTACATAAAACAGTGCATATAAAATAGAATGAAAAACGTGTTAACCCATCTAGTTTCTAATTAACATTAAGCATACACACGTTAATACATATTTTTCTGACAGCCTTCCACTTGTGACTCTAGTGAATCTGCCATATCTTAGGAAAAAAACTCCTTTTATACAAGAAAAAGTCACATAATTGGTCTCATAATGACTCATTAACTAAACATGAAGGAATGCCTTCTTTATCTAATTATGCACACATTATTTGACTGCTCTTAAAGAAGTAGCATTCTTTGCACATTTATACTACACAACAGCATACCCAGTTATTTCAAGCCAAAATATTTAATAAGGTGTCACTTTTTAGAATACTTTTGTCACCTACAGCAGTCAATAGCTTCGATACCATAAAAGTTACTACTATATGCATACATATCTATCTATCTATCTATCTATCTATCTATCTATCTATCTATCTATCTATATGAGTCCATGACAGATGTTCATAGTATTAAAACTTTTAAACACCTGTCATGCAAGTAAGGCAGTTTGAATCACAATGATTATAAAATACTCTACTTCGAATCACAAAGATTTGAAAAATAAAATCGATTTTTGCAGGAGGACAAGCAGCCCCGTGCACTTCCACACTCATTGCGAGTTATATATAACAACTCAAAGATCAAACTACAGTGGGGAAAGGGCAAATTCCCTAGTCCCCACTGCACCATGATCTCATAATGAAAAAAGCTGGTACGTGCCATCAGTAGATTTTATAGAAGCTGCACCAGTTTTTTTACCTTTGGAATGTTGTCATTCCAATGGGTTGTAAGAAACCTACATAGATAGACAGTCAGATATATAGATAGACTGATACCTTCAAAAAGAAAAGAAAACATAAATAAATGCTCAATGAACTTCTTTATTTTTCCAGCACTCATATATGGTTAGTGAACTCATCTATTTGTCAACATCTAGACCTCAGTTTTATTCCTGATAAACTGTCAGTGGAATCAACAACATGCAAACCTCATTGTTCATGAAACAACAAAACAGTTTGTGATAAAGTCATATGACTCAATATTGAAAAAACTATGAAGAAAGCCGATTGCAACTATTTAATGACATTTTTGCTATAATAATGATTAAAAAACATATCTTTCAAAGCAACTGTCTGTGATAACTTGAAGAGGGAATACAGTGCTGTTATATACCTCTAAATACAAAGTTTTTTTAGCCAAACATAACATCAAAATTAAAAATATCTAGAAAAAAATTATTATAATTCATTTACATAAACTGACTACTAAATACACACGCACACAAGCGTGCGCGTGTGTGTGTGTCTGAAAAATCAATTATAGCTTATTAATAACAAACCTGTTTTTAAAGGCTGCTAGATTAACAACCTATTTCCTCTCCATTTTGTCAAGTAGTTGATTTTTCTGTTGATACATAAGTGAAAAAACTATGCTTTTGTGTATGCCAATAAAAAAATAACAGTGGGTAAACAATATAATGTTGATACAGGACAATACATGCATGTTTATACCTAATATCATTTACATGGACTGAAATATGTTCTTTTGAAGAATGAGAGGTCAAGCTAGTATAAAATGTCCTGCAAGAGGATACTACCATATAAATTAGCCAGTCAGTACTACAAGTGACTAAATAGGGAATCTCATAAGTCTATATTTTATTTATTGATGTGAAATTGTTTGTTTTACATACTGTACTACAAAAACTGCAATTTTCATCAGTGTATAAGCTCTTCTGTGATAGGGATGGAATAACAGACCGAGTTACCCAGAAGACAAAGAATGCCAGAAATCTGAAAAATACTCAGATAGGATATTGCCCCTTCTATGTGATGTAATACAACAGGACAGTAGCATAGTAAAGAAACTATCATTTGTTAATATAGACCAATATTTATTCAATACCTGACAAATCATAATTGAATTGGTGCCATAAGTAGTAAAAAATTGTATAGGACTACACTCAGTGATTCTAGCTCTATCAGATGATTGGTCCAAACCTTCTTGACATGTACCTATAGAAGTTAGCTGATCATCAGTTAGTCTATAACCTCTAGTTAAAAACCTGGCCCTTATCCTTGCTGTCTCCTTGATCCACTCCAACTGAACATTGCATAGGCATCTTAATCTTAAAAACAGGTCTATATTAGTTTGCCAAAAGTGTATTTCAGTGAACAACTAATCATCGACCCCTAATCAGCAAAAATTGCTTCTGCGATTCACTGAATTTACCATAGACAATGAAATACTTGTCCTGCAGAACAATTGATGAACATCTTATTAAATCAAACCCACCCAAGTGGGGGGTTGTACCCCCCACACCCCTGGTAACTATATATACCAACTCCTAGATCCCACCACAGTGGAGAAAAGAGCAAAGTTTTATAGTTGGACAACTACTTCTTTTCCCTTGGTAAATTCAGCTAATCAAAAAAGCAATTTGTGCTGATTATGGGTCAATGATTAGGTGTTCCCTGAAATACACTTTCGGTGAACTAATATAGACCCTTACAAACTGGGGCCCTCAGTATATTTTTTACTACATACAATGAAGGGCAAATAGTGGTCACAGGACAGAATTTCTTTCAACAGTAAATAATAAATCACCCAAAAGAAAAAGGCGAGATAATCACACCTCTCAACCTCATAGAGCAAGAAATCTGGACAAAGCCATTAATAAAAGTATGACAAAGGCCAACAGATAGGGACATTTTTTTAAATATTGCTTTTACAAGCTTAGAAAGTTGATAGAATAACAGGTTTTGCATTATCAAGAATTTATGAAGGGTTTGAAGTCTGAAACTGAAATCTCTGTCATTATTTTCTAACTTTAGCCTTTAATAATTTGCCACTAATTTACCAGAAAAACACCAATTTTCTGAAAAATGGACCAAAAATATGAGGCAAAAATCTGGCCAATCTACAAAAATCGGTACAGTTGAGAGGTATGTAATAATATTTACCACTGAAAATGAAAAAAATGTTTTCCAGCATAACTTCCATTAACAAATACATAATATTGATGATACTGTTGATAAAATTAGTTTTACTGGACAACAAATATAAGAGAAACTCTAAGCCCTTCTCAATAGGAATACTAATATAAAGTGATTTCACACCTAAAGTGAACAATAAGGGCTTAATATTCTCAAATTGAAATTCTCTTAAAAACTTAAAAAGTCCCAAGAATTGTTCACTTAGCTAGTTAACTTTTGTACCAAAGACAATGTTGTCTATAAAAATGGAGACACCTTCAGTGATACTAGCATATGCTGAAAGATAGGAATTATTATAAATAATATTAATTAATTATATTAAGTAATATAAAATAATGATTATTTTTATAGTATTATAATGTAGTTTTGCAATTAATTCTTTGTGAGATAAACGTGGTAATAATAATATAATTGTTTTATTGATGGTATTTTTTGATTCGTTGATTGTAGGTTAAATGGAATAATTACTATTAACTGTTTATTCTTACAAATTCCTTTCACAGATGAAAGCACTTAATGGAATAAATGTTGCTTCTTTCATCATTCGCCCTTTTCTTTTGGGTGATTTATTGTTCAGTTTTGGTAATTTATTCACTCAATGCTTACATCTATATTGTGTTTTGATATTTCTTTCAAAAGGTTTCCAATATATAGGAATCCTTTTCAAAGATATCTCTCTCTCTCGCTCTCTTTATATATATATATATATATATATATATATATATATATATATATATATATACAGATATATATTTATATATATATATATATATATATATATATATATATATATATATATATAAATATATATGTGTGTGTGTGTATGTGTGTGTGTGTGTGTGTGTGTGTGTGTGTGTGTGTGTGTGTGGAGTATGGCCACACTGGTACAGCAGTTAGTGTTGTCGCCTCACAGCAAGAGGCTCTTTGGTTCGATTCTCGGCTGGGGTGCCTTCTGTGTGGAGTCTGCATTTCCTACCTGTGGTCACCTGGCTTCCCTCTGGGTGCTCCAGTTTCCTCCCACATTCCAGAGACATGCAGTAGGTGGATTGTGTGTGTGTGTGTGTGTGTGTGTGTGTGTGTGTGTGTGTGTGTGTGAAGTATGGCCACACTGGTACAGCAGTTAGTGTTGTCGCCTCACAGCAAGAGGCTCTTTGGTTTGATTCTCAACTGGGGTGCCTTCTGTGTGGAGTCTGCATTTCCTACTTGCGGTCACCTGGCTTCCCTCTGGGTGCTCCAGTTTCCTCCCACATTCCAGAGACATGCAGTAGGTGGATTGTGTGTGTGTGTGTGTGTGTGTGTGTGTGTGTGTGTGTGTGTGTGTGTGTGTGTGTGTGTGTGTGTGTGTGTGTATGTGTGTGTGCATGTGGTGCAAATTAATGACTGCAGCACGGCTAGCCAGGCAGTGTAAACCTTGGCTTGAGATGATTGTCACTGCAGAAGTGACACCCTGACCCCATGTGCATGTGCAAAAGGGGATGAGGATGGATGTAGGTATGTAGATGTGCATATGGGTCTACTTCTAAATTTTGAACCTTCAAAATTTTGACTTTCTTATGGTCGAGATCATACGATCAAAGTTTTGAAATATCAAAATTTAAATAAAAAAAATATTGTTTATGTTTTTGCAGTGGGGGGGCTTTGCACCTCCATACCCCCTGCTAATTAAATATACCGCCTCCAAGATCTCACTACTCCGAGGAAAATGGTAAATATACCATTCCGCACTGTACATCTATATCCATTTAAACTGTCCTTGCTCTGAGTACCCAAAGCTCTGAGGCTAAGCATTCTCAAAGAAATCTCAAGTCTTTCAATGCTGACATGGATGCACCATATTATATATATTATAAATATAATATATCCACACACACATATGTATATATATATATATATATATATATATATAGAATTAATTACTCTTTGATGAGAATACAATGATCTAACACAAAATGTTGTTAACCTAAGTACTAAAACTACAAGAAAATCTACTGCAGTCAAAGAATTACTATGTAAATTATCTGAGGAAAATTCCTTTTCATCAAAGTATCCTCTAACCAAGTCAAATCCTCTACCTTTTGGTTTAAGAATCAGGGCTTTATCCACCTAACTAAACCAGCAACCATACTGGTAGGAAACGTAATGGGGAAAAAATAAATAATTACTGTAAATGCCATAATTATATGTGATTGTTACATTAACTCACTGACCCTAGCATCTAAAAGTCTTCATTAGTCATACAATTTATTTTTTTTTTAAATATAACTGGAAGCAATTAAAATATATTTATGATTCTTGGAAAGAGGCAGTAAGTGATATCAAGGAGCTGTATTAATAAATTAACCTACTGCCTAAGGGGACTAATCCTGCCTGTAATACTCAGTGACTAGCTTATCCACCAAAGAAGGGGACAACCAATTAAAAGGTACGAAGCACCGTGGAGCAAGAAACTGAGTGAGTCAACCTATTGTCATCATCTGTCCTCAGTGTAAAGGTGGAAGCCTGCTTAGTGAAGTACAAGCAAATGAAATAACAGCTGGCAGAAAATAATTGCCACACAGTCAGTTAGCACCAAATAAATAACCAAAAGGGAGTATTTAAACATTTAATTACCCTGCAACTGAGGGCCACTATATAAAGGGCCATAAATGTAATTCAGAAGGAAACCTTTACCCATGCTTGAATATCACACCTGCTAAATTATAAATTCTTCCCATACTTGACAAGCCAGAGCATGTACATGTAAAATGACCTATGAAATTCTGCTGTACTATGGCCACACTGTTCCCAATTTGCTATATAGAACTTGTGTTTAATTTACTACACCAGCCAGACAAAAGGCTGTAGGTTAGGAACACTGAAAATCAAAAGTCTGAAATTATTTGTTAACTCCAAGATAAGGACGTACTAACAAGACACAACTTATGAGGGTCAGCCTAAAAATATGAGGCAAGAAAAACGGCAATGACAAATGAAAGTAGATTTTAATTATGGTATTTGTAACCTAGAAAGTTAATATATTACTAGCCTCTGTATTACCATGCATTATCTGAGGATATAAAGTGTGAAACACAAGTGTCTGTCATTATTTAGAAACTCGCATCCTCACAGATTTCACAAACTGCAAACTGTATATGGAACAAACCAATAATATGAGGTAAAAATGTAAACATTCAGCAGAAATCTAGTTAATTGGAAAGTATGACTCCAAAGACAGGGTGGGGGAGGGGTGGACCACAGGATGGAGCACTCCACGTACCCACACTTACAAGAATGATCAATAATGGCTTGTGAGGCAGGAAGCTAACCACAGGTAGTGTGAGCCAGAAGAAGTTACAGCTGACATGAATATTAGCTGGACAGACATGAACCAATGAAGTCACACATCTACTAGCTGGAGGCAGACTGGTTCAACAGAAGTTTTCTTGAAATATGCAGAGAGACTATCAGCTTCAAAGAAGGTTACCAACTTACCATGGAGACTATCAAAGGAAGGACACCCTTCACCAATATAGCCTTCTCAAAATCTACCCTTCCTCTCAGTCATAACATTAATTTTACTTTTCTACTCATTTTTTGTTTATTTAAGTACAAACCCAGACCAGAAAAATAAAATCTAACAGAACTAAGAATGACTAACCTGACATCAACTATCCAAAAATGCTAGATTCTAATTAAACCAAAGTTCTAAATAAAACAAAGAGCAAGAAATAAGCAGCAAAAATGCTTAAGCAATAGTGATGGTAAAACAGAGCCAACCCACAGCCATCACAAATAAGGCAACAAGAAAACTATAATAGCAAACTGATGCCAGAAAACCAAAGACTGAACCCTCATTATTCACTTAATTTCAATACAACCCACCTCCCCTCACTGGTCACAAAGCAAGTGGCCAACCAAGCAAGCATGGGAAGAGCTCAAAACAGCCACACTACCTGACTGCTGGAACTCTTCCCCCTGCTCATGATTAAAGTCCCCATAATCTTCAGAGAAGGTGACGCAACCCTTCACTTTTAGGAGTAACCACGGGGACAGACTCATCTGCTTGCAAATGGCATTTATTTCAGTAAGTGCTGTTTTTTATCAAAATGATATGTACTTCTTTTATGATTATTTCTGATGTTTTACTGCTGTTTTGTAAGAATTTATGCTGAGCAGTGTGTGTGTGTGTGTGTGTGTGTGTGTGTGTGTGTGTGTGTGTGTGTGTGTGTGTGTGTGTGTGTATGTGTGTGTGCACGTGTGTGTGTGTGTGTGTGTGTGTGTGTGTGTGTGTGTGTGTGTGTGTGTGTGTGTGTGTGTGTGTATATATCGGTGTGTGGGTGTTACTACTCATCAACAGAAAACTTGATGAAATTCTAATTCACAGAGTATAACTCAGTGAATTTCAACTCCATCATTCTGTTTTCCATAGGAAATCACTGCCATTGTGGTTTATCAGTGTGTGCCATCTGTAACTCTTTTCTTTAGGCAGATTTCTTCCTTATTTGTGTTTGTCTGACTGTGGAGTATTTCACCTACTCAAACTTTTGATAGTTTGAATACTTGACATGGACCTATATATATATATATATATATAGGGTCTATATTGTATCATTGAACGCTTAAAAAAGCGAATGCTAATTGATCGACCTAACTTAAGCGAAAGCTTACAATCTCGAACTGTCAGATCAGCGATTTTTTTCCCAGGGAAAAAATCGCTGATCCAAAACACATACACACAACACAAGCACTCCAAGCAAACAGAAATCCACACACATACACCTAAAAATCTGATACCTAGCCCTACACTAAACTATGCACACACCACTAACTACCCACTTACCTTAACCCAAACCCTAACCCTAAGGTCCATCACTATCGCACACTCACCTCACTCGCTCCCTAACCCTAACTCACTTAAATCCGCCCAAACCCTCATGTCCACTCAATCGCACACACACCTAACACAAGCCCTAACCCTAACTCACCTAAATCACCCTAACACTCACATCCACACAATCGCACACTTACCTGAATCTGACCGGTAACTTTCCACCATAACACTGAAAAAACAGAAACAGACAACCGAATTCTTAACCTAGGAAAAAGTTCTGGTTTCTGCTGCTTCGATATTTTGCAGTTTCGCGAAAATAAGTTTGATCAATCAGCGTTCGCTTTTTTAAGCATTCGAGGATATAATATAGACCCTATATATATATATATATATATATATATATATATATATATATATATATATATATATATATATATTCATACCTATTTTATAATACTCTTTCTTCTAGTACAGTCAGTTGCACTGCCGGTGTGTGTGTGTGTGTGTGTGTGTGTGTGTGTGTGTGTGTGTGTGTGTGTGTGTGTGTGTGTGTGTGTGTGTGTGTGTGTGTGTGTGTGTGTGTGTGTGAGTGTGTGTGTGTGTGTGTGTGTGTGTGTGTGTGTGTGTGTGTGTGTGTGTGTGTGTGTGTGTGTGTGTGTGTGTGTGTGTGTGTGCACTGTGCTGCATTATCTTCATTCTTAGTATGTAACCACATGAAGGACCAGTTGTACTACGCATGAGGGTTGCACAGAAGACACTTCCATCCACCATATTCACATCTGTTATTTCTCCACTCACCGGTTATAGTGGGTTTCACTTGTGATGTACACAGAATATAATACTGCTTAACTTTAATGTCTGCTTTCTTCTTTCCTCCCCTTTTTGTAAGTGTCTTTTCATCAGTATGCTCAGTGCTCATTACTGGTTGCCATTTATTTATTTATTTATTTCTAGTCCACACATTGTCCACCTGTGCAGAACTGCATATTTCTGCTTCTGACTTGTGCATTTGTCAGTACTGCAGTTAGAATACTTTCTGTATTACATCAGGCATTTTATGTATCCTACCAATATGTCTGCTGGTACAGATAGTATCTCAGAACATGAGTATTCTTTGTAAAGATGAATCTTTAATATTATTAATATTGTTAATATGAATTCACCATATAATCATATTATCTTCCTAACAAAATACAAAATGCAAAAATCTGATATGATCAAGACTTGAAACAACTTTTTTACAAACTTACTTATAAGGGGTATCAAGCACATAATGGGAGGCAGCAACTATATCAAACTTTTGTTTTAAGAAATTGGCTTACTTGAAAATTCACATAAATCACATTATCTGTCATAGTATCTTTGTGTCTTTGTAAAGAACAACTTCTTTGATGAAGAAACTAAAGTAATTATGTATCTTGAATACTTTTTTGTTAAAATGTTGCATAATTCTAAACTGGAAATCTTTAGACAAAATGCTTTACCGCATATGAGATTCAAGTGCACTGTCAACTGGCCATTTGCTAAAATGGCAATCTAGTTCTTGTATTTTAGAATCTGAGGAATGTGCCAACAGATGCTTGTCGATATGTCATCCTGACTGCAGCAGCTTTCTTACCTGAATAATTTAATAAAAAATGTACCCATTTTGCACTGATATTCACCCAGCAAGTTCTCTGTTTTGAACCACTCATTTGATTAAATGATTTTATTGCTTTTTGTAATGAATCTTTTCCCATTAATGTTATGTTCTTAGTTCCTCACTGAAAAGCTCATGGCAGATGTTATGTAGTTTCAAAGGCATTTACTGGCCATGTTACACTAATGTACATTTTTGTCTTGATGCAAATAAGTGGATCATACATTAAAGTAAGTGAAATGCTACACAAGTGAAGCTGATCTTAATAGCTGTGCTATCTGCCACTTGTATGGAATGATAACCTATAAATGGACAGTACCTTCAAACTGCCTAACAAGTAAAACAGACACATTGCATTGTTACTGCACAGTACAACACTAGGTTCGTACATACATACATTTTTCCAACCTATTCATTCACTAACAAGGTCAATGGAATGGCCTTTTTCTGACCCTTTTCAGCAATGACTTAGGCTAAAAGAACAAGGATAAATACAAAGTGAATAGACAGGTTAGAGTAGCAGTCAACAAGCATGTTTTAAATATTGGGAGCAAAATAAAACAAAAAAAAAAAAAAAGCTTACACTGACTACCATCATCATCATCATCATCTTCTTTCGGCTGTTCCCATTAGGGGTCGCCACAGCAGATCACCTGTTTCCATTTCTACCTGTCCTCTGCATCTTGCTCTGTCACACCAACCACCTGCATGTCCTCTCTCACCACATCCATAAACCTTATCTTAGGCCTTCCTCATTTTCTGTTACCTGGTAGCTTCATCCTTAGCATCTTTTTTCGAATATACTCAGCATCCCTCCTCAGCACATGTCCAAACCAATGTAATTGTGCCTCTCTGGCTTTGTCTCCAAACCTTCCAACCTGGGCTGACCCTCTAATATACTTATTCCTAATCCTGTCCACCCTCCTCACACCCAGTGCAAATCTTAACATCTTTAATTCTGCCACATCCAGCTCAAACTCCTGCCTTTTTGATAATGCCACTGTCTCCAACCCATATAACATAGCTGGTCTCACTACCCTCTTGTAGACCTTCCCTTTCACTCTTACAGGTACTCGTCTGTCACAAATCACTCCTGACACTCTTCTCCACCCACTCTATCCTGTCTGTACTCTCTTCTTCACCTCTCTGCCACACTCACCATTACTCTGAACTATTGACCCCAAGTATTTAAACTCGTCCACCTTCTCCACCTCTACTTCTTGCATCTTCACCATTCCTCTATCCTCCCTCTCATTCATACACATATATTCTGTCTTAGTCCTGCTGACCTTCATTCCTCTTCTCTCTAGAGCATATCTCCATCTCTTCAGGGTCTTCTCCACCTGTTCCCTACTCTCACTACAGATCACAATGTCATCTGCAAACATCATAGTCCATGGGGACTCCTGTCTGATCTCATCTGTCAACCTGTCCATCACCACTGCAAATAAGAAAGGGCTCAGAGCTGATCCTTGATGTAACCCCACCTCCACCTTAAACACATCCATCACTCCCACCGCAGACCTCACCACTGTCACACTACCCTCGTACATATCCTGTACCACTCTTACATACTTTTCTGACACTCCTGACTTCCTCATACAATACCACAACTCCTCTCTAGGCACCCTGTCATATGCTTTCTCTGTCTACAAACACACAATGCAACTCCTTCTGACATTCTCTGTACTTCTCTATCCACACTCTCAGAGCAAAGATTGCATCTGTAGTGCTCTTTCCTAGCAAGAAACCATACTTCTGATCACTAATCATCATGTCCCTTCTTAACCTTGCTTCCACTACTCTTTCCCACAACTTCATGCTGTGACTGATCAATTTAATCCCTCTGTAGTTACTACAGCTCTGCACATCACCCTTATTCTTAAAAATCGGTACAAAAACACTTCTTCTCCATTCCTCAGGCATCCTCTCACTTTCCAAGATTTCATTAAACAATCTGGTTAAAAACTCCACTGCCATTTCACCTAAACACCTCCATGCTTCCACAGGTATGTCATCCGGGCCAACAGCCTTTCCATTCTTCATTCTCTTCATAGCTATCCTTACTTCCTCCTTGCTAATCCATTGCACTTCATGATTCACTATCCCTACATCATCCAACCTTCTCTCCCTCTCATTCTCTTCATTCAATAATTAATAATGGTACATAATTTCAGGTATGCATACCTCTAAACCTTATTGTAAGAAATCTGGACAATAAGGGACAGATTTTAAACTCAGAAAGTTAATAGAATAACAGGTTTTGTGTTAGCATGCATTTTTCTGAAGGACATGAAGTCTGAAACTCAAATGTATGTCATTATTACAGCCAAACATTTATGAAGAACAGACCAAAAATGTAAGGTGATCTCTGGACATTCTGTGAAAATCTGGACAGTTGAGAGGTATGATGGTATGTTTAAGTGTGAGATGAATATTATCCATGTACAGTATCTTATTCCTAATTCTCCCTGTCTTAAGCATTAGGCAATTTTGCTGCAGAAGAGGTACTCTAGAGATATAATGCAAATTATTTTCTTAGGTGCCATAAAAAATTATCAGAATGTGCCATAAATATATTATGGAGTCCAAGTTTGTTTTTTGGCCATGTGCTCCTCACCAACCATCAACTCATCCCTTCATGTCCGCAGTGGACCTGTTCGTTCCCAAGAAGAGAGTAATGTATACCCTATTTGTTGCATGGAATTATAGTTAATTGAATCAGGAATAAGGAATATCATCTGTACACTGCAGAAAAACAGGATTTTACATGTATGCCCTATCATATACTTTGTGCATGCCTATGGTGTCCAATGGCGTGCATGCAGTAGCCCTGTAGGATACACATTTGTGATTCTGTATGATGTAATTAATTACCCTTCTCTTGTCAACAGAACTATCATTGCATTCCTTTGTCCTCACCAGGGATATAAACATGGACAGAGTGTCTGGGACATGCAGCCTGACTCTTACCCTGAAGACAGAGAAAAACATGCTGAGCATTTTCATTCCTCTCCTCTGTTCCCCAGCACTAGCTGCAAAAGGTGCCCAAGCTACGAGTCAAATATGGGGCATTCGAGCTGTAGTCAGGGTTTTATACCTCTCTACCAACATAGGTGGCATTTTACATGTACCCCTCCCAAAAGAAAACAAAGATGTTGACCAACTGCAAATGTGGGAATCAAGATTTTAAGTAGTCAGACTTTACAAACAGTCTCTCCTGTGGGCTGTAAAGTAACAACTGACCCACTGTTTTATGACATACCTTTACTGTTGCTTGTGTATACAGTATTGGAATAAATGTATCCTATAGATAGCAATGACCTGAAATATGAAATATTTCATTCCATTATTACAACTCTGTGATAAATGTTCTATATCTTGAAACTGAGATCACCCCAGACAGCAAAACCAAAAATATCTATAGGGCTTTATAGTCTATGTTATTTGTTATTCAGTGATGAAAGCTGAAAATACAATTACGTGGGCATATGAGGATATATACTCCTAAACATATCCTTGAATTGTGTCTGTCTATCTATCTGTAAACCAGATATATGCATGTGTATGTCTTTATTTATGTCTATGTGTATGTGCATGTGCAGTGCATTGAAGGTAATGTGTACCTGATGCATGCATTTTATTTATTTGCAAATTTTTACTGGTAGAGCACTGATCAACACAGGGTGGCCACGGTGGTGCAGCAGTTAGCGTTGCCACCTCACAGCAAGAGGTTCTCCGGTTCAATCCTCGGCTGGGGTGCCTTCTGTGTGGAGTCTGCATGTCCTCCCTGTGGTCGCGTGGGTTTTCTCCGGGTGCTCCAGTTTCCTCCCACATCTCAAAGACATGCTGTAGGTGGATTGGACACACTAAATTAGCCCTAGGCGTGAGTGCATGCATGTGTGTGCCTTCTGTGGAAGGTTGGGCATCGGGCTGGCAACTCAACACTGTAAAACTCCACTGCCAATCATGAGCAGATGGTGATCCGCTGTGGCGACCCCTAACCGGGAAAAGACAGAAGACGAAGAGCACTGATCAACACATGATCAATTTTAGGCTCCACCCAGATTACAAAGGTAACAAACAACATTTAAAACAAACCAAGAAACTTTAGATGACCAAGAATACCAAACGATCAAATAGAAGAAAAATACTCACTGACTGAAAAACTCAAAAACCCAATATAAATCAAGTTTCACACATTTATTCCTTTGAACAGAACTTTTTCAGAACTTGATACATAAAACCATGAAGTTAATATAAATTTCGAAAGTCACATGATAAATTTTAAAGGCAATGATACAACAGCATCAAAAACATTTAGCGACAGAGTAATAATCAGACAACACAAACAAATTCATGAACCATGGAATAAAATCGACATGAAAATAATTTCTGATGTGAATTTCATTGTTACCATTTTGAAAAGTAAAATTACTTTAATTACTCATGTTCAACCAGGTTACAAATGTAACAAACAATGTTTAGTTACGTTGAGGTTAACAAGGTGATACAACAGACAACAAACATTGTAGATCAATAACTGAAAGTATGTACATATTTACAATGGGGGAAATCATGGAGAAAGCTAAAAGGAGGAAACACATCATTATAAGACAAGTCAAGAGGCAAAGAATGAACAGGTGAGGGAATACATGTTGAAGCAGAGTAGGTAACAAAATAAGAGTAGGTTAGGTAAGTCCAGAGTGTAGTAAAATCTCAAGAGACTGAGAAGTGATTGCATTTTGAGAGGCTAGTAGTGGTGGGTTTGGTAATATGTAAGCTGTAGGCAAAATGTATCGACATGGTGAATCTGTAAGCATAAATAAGGCAGGGGGTGTGAGAGATTAGTTGGAAAAGTAATGGTAAGTATAAGGTGAAGAATTATGTAATATGTCATAGTCCAGGTCATTTGCATTCATACTGTTTTAGTAGACAGTGATTGGATTGATACCTGAAGGATGAGTAATCTGACACTTCAAGTAATTCTTGGGGAAGTGATTGCCATAATTTGGGGGTGAGAACTAATACGCTGTTGTCAGAAGAATGTAGTTTGTTATATGGTGTTTGAAGGATGAGCCACATCTGGATTGGCTTCTGAGGTTGTAGGTTGTAGAGGCTGTAATACATTTTGTAGTGAGAGGAGACAGGGTGTCTTGGTGTGTCTTGAGGAAGTAGTCTGAAAAGAAGGGATCCAACTAGAAGGATGGTTGTAACCTGGACTGGCAGCCACTTGGCTTTAGAAAGAATGCAACAATGATGCTCATTCTGGGAGAAAATGATAATAAACCAATAGATTTAATTAGAGAATATTTACAGAGCTAAAGTGTTTTTAACTGAGGCTGAAGCAAACAAGGGGAGACGATACTCAAGCTGTGCAAGAAGGATGGCTTTCACTGTTGTGGCTCTGGTGGAGCAAGACAGGAATTTTACTTTTTCATAGAGTCAGTATGTGTTTCTGGTAAGTAAGGTATTTGTCCAACCAAATGTCCAGGTGGCCAAAATATTTTGCGAATTCAATGGGGTTTTTGTCATTATCTGTGAGATTAAGAGTCTGGTGAAGTTAGTCATTTGTGAATGCCAAGCAGCATGGATTTAGTTTTCTTGGTTTTCTTGGGGCTGAGCAGTAAGTATATGGAGCAGGACCAATTCTGCATGTCAAAGAGGTCATGCTGGGTTTGAAATTCAACCAGTTTTAGTGAGGAATTAGACCTGTAGATGACAATATCTGTGCAGAGAAGTAAAGCAAGACAGTGAAGCTCAAGAAAGAAAAAAGTATTAGGGCAAGTATTGAGTGTTGTGGAACTCCTGAAAGAGTGCTAAACCTATTTTTACTCTTTTTTTTTTAATATTTTTATTCATTTCCAGAAACAAGAAAACATGAATGCAGGTTATTTATGACAATGAAGTATTTACAAATTATTTAAAAAGGTAGGCTAAAACCTCTAAACATATATCAAACATTAAAACCAAAATAAAGTATTTACAAGGGTGTCTATTGTTGACATATAATTGACTTTCTATACAATTGTTTCCTGATTATAATCTGCTGCAGTCATTATTCTCCAGTATTTCAGTTACTTTTTGCCATGCTATGTATAATGATGTAGTTCTTTCAGTTCTTCCTTTAATAGTGTTCATTTCCAATTCGATACTGCTGACACCATATTCATGAATTGCTTAAAAGTTGAAGAAGCTTTGGATTTCCAGTTTGATGTAATGTTCTTCCTTGCAATAGCTAGGAGAGTCCATAAGATTACATATTTTGGTCTTGGCACACAGTCGGGTACAGGTGCATT
The DNA here is from genome assembly GCF_019279795.1 of Protopterus annectens. Lineage (NCBI taxonomy): Eukaryota > Metazoa > Chordata > Ceratodontiformes > Protopteridae > Protopterus > Protopterus annectens. The sequence continues at coordinate 531,203,342 of NC_056735.1, read as the reverse complement.
AAACAAAATAATAGATTTGGAAATCTGGAATTTATCATTGAATACCATTTGCAGAAAATAATTTATTTTATCCCAATATGGTTTAATCAAATGGCATTCGTAGAACATATGTTGCCAGTCTGCTTTTATTGATAAATCACATCTCCAGCAGCCAATATTTTTCTTAAACATAAGTTCCATTTTATGAGGGGTTACGTAAGATCTGTGTATGAATTGCCATGTAAAAGTCTCCAATGTAATGAAAGTGATGTCTGCTTTGGAGAGAGAAGAATTAGTTTTTATCTCTGTCATTTGGCACATGTCCATTAACTGATCTATAATAATTCCATATTTTGTCATTATTATGCATTTTTATTTTTTGTTTGTTTTATAAATAGATGATAAGTATCCCTTTCCAGTAATGGGTTGATTCATTAGTAATATTATATGTTCTATAAGGTTAGGAACATTTTGTCTTATTGATGGTTGCATTGTTTCTTGTTTGCTTAATATATACTGTCTTAATTCTTGTACATGTAACCACGAACTATCTTCCATATTTAATTTCTGTTTAATCTGGTCTATTATCAGAGGTTGTCCAGAGTTTAGCAATTGATGCCAATATATTAATCCCTTTTCTTTAAGCATGTTGACTACTTCCATATTAAATGTTATTATATTACCTTGTGTGTACGCTACTGGATATAAAAGAAATGACCATGCTTTAATATCAGGATTGCTATTAATAAGATTTTGGAAAATTTTTAATGTATAAGTAATGTATTTGGAACTTATATTTTTATTCTTATGTATCATCATATATTCCTTCATCAGCCATAGAAAATTGTTTAGTATGAAATCTGTATACTTATTTGCTACTACAAATCCTGATTTTAACCAGATTCTCTCATGAACTATCCTCCATTTTGATGTATATTTTGTATTTAGCCATAATGATATTGTTTTAATAATGGATGAATGCAAATATATTTCTATGTCTGGTAAACCTATGCCACCTATATCCCAATCATCTAGATGATACTTCATAGCTATCCTTGTTTTTTTTTTGGATACCATAGGAATCTTACCATTAAATCATTTAATTGTTTTAGGTGTGATTTAGCTGGTGGCAAAGAACAAGCTTGTATGACATAAAGAATTTTTGGAAATATGATCATTTTAATTATATAAAGCCTTTCTTCCATTGAAAAGAAGAATTTATTCCATCTTTGTATTAGATTTTAATATTATTTAAGGTCTCTTTATAATTTGTTTCAATTGCAGTATCTAGGTTGTTAGTTATTATAATTCCCAAGTATTTAATTATATTATCGGTAGAGATATATTTATGGTATTTTTATTTAGATCTTTTTATTAGTATTTATAAGAATGCATTTGTTTTGTTCTCATTAAATTTAAGACTTGAAAAGTTTTGAAAGTTTTGAATTGAGTCCCATAATGCTTTTAAACTGCTATTATTATTTTTAAGGTAATTAAAATATCATCAGCAAAAAGTTGAATTTTAAGCTCTAGGCTGTTGTCTAGTTGTATTCCTTCAATATTTTTATCCATACATATATTATTTGCTAAGGGTTCAATGACTAGCGCAAACAATAACGGAGAAAGAGGGCAGCCTTGTTTTGTGCCCTTAGTTATTTTAATAGATTTAGACAGACAAGATCCCAGTTTTATATAAGCCAATGATTTTTCATATAATGATTTTATTAACAAAGTGAAGATTTTGAGAAGCCATATTCTTCTAAAACTAACCACAGATAATCCCAGTTCACTGAATCAAATGCGCTATTTATGTCTAAGCTAATAACATTCATTTTGTTTTTTGTGACATTTATATAATCAATTAAGGAAAGAATTCTTTTAATGTTGTCATAAGTGTTCCTATCTTTTATAAAACCTGTTTGATCCTCCTCTATAAAAAGTGGTAGTAATTGTTTTATTCGAGCAGCATGTATTGCCATAAAAATTTTATAATCTATATTAAGAAGTGAAATGGGTCTGTATGATGAACATTCACTGGGATCTTTATTTTGTTTCAGAATTGATGATATTAATGTGTACTTCCAAGAAGGATGAATGTCTTTACCATTTTTAACTGATGTGAAGACATTCAATAACAACAGCAAAGCCTCATTTGATAGTAATTTAAACATTTCTGGGGTGATATTATCTATACCTGGAGCTTTGTTTAATTTTAGCTTATTTAATTCAGCTTTAAGTTCTGTCATTGTTATTTGTTTATCTGTTAGTTGTACCTGCTCATGTAATAACCTAACTTTAACATTGTTTTTGAGAAAAGCTTTCAATACTGAATGTGTTTCTGTTTTCTCATTTTGATTATTAAGTTTAAGAAAAAATAGCCTAAAAGCCTCTAGTATTCCTTCTAAATTAGATACTTTCTTTTTGGTTTCTATATTATGTATTTCCTTGATTTGATTTGTTTTAATAATCTTTTTAGTCCTATTTGCTATTCTTCGTTGGTTTTTAGGGTTCATTGAATAGTAACATAGTTTAATTTTTTCTAAGTTGATCATTGTTTTGTGGTGTAGCATAACTGAGTATTTTTTATTAGTATCTTCTAGTTCTTTTATTAAGTTGGTGTTTCCATTTTGAATATCAAGCTTTAAATTATCTACTTTTGACTGTAATTCCATTAATTCCTTATTCCACTGTTTTTGTTTATTTTTATACCATGTAAAAAGTATAATCCAAGGCAGCGAAGAGCAGCAAGAAACAGCGATGAAGCCAAAGGTAATCTCCACAAAAAGTTTATTCAAACACATGACATAAATTTCTCCAAGTCCTTCTCTCAAACACACGACATAAATTTCTCCAAATCCTTCTCTCAAGCGCTTTCACTCAGTGCAATACTGAGCTTTATCAAGATAAAAATGCAGTGCAGAACAACCTTATTTATAAGTCTCTTAATGAGATCATGTGCTTCGTTAATTAAAACCAGTCAAGTTACAATTAAAATTAATTGGTGACCAATTTAAAATTAAACAGCAAGATGTTGTATGAAATACATAAAATCCTAAATAAAATACCTTTTGTTAAATATGTTGTAGTTGAAAAATATGTTATTTAAAAGATATGTCATTTGAAAATCACAAAGCATTCATGTATAAATAAATAAATATTGTTATATGTTAATGTCCCATGAAACCACATTTGTAGTGATTGATTCTTATAACACTATTTAGTGTGCAATAAATATTACAATGGGGTACCATGAATAAATGATGTGAGTAATAAATAGCAATAGATAAAAATCAAATGTTAAAAATGCAAGAATTAAAAATAAAAATAATAATCAAGTATTAAGTGTTCAAACGTTGTTACATAGATTATATTCCCTATACTCAGAATAAATATAAATATAAAATACAAATAATTTGATACAAATAAGTAATATTGATAATCTCTTACTAAATGCTGTATGCTATAACTTAGCTCTTCTTAGTTTTAAAACACTACTTAAATTTGTGTAGTCATTTAACCCTGGCCATTTAGCTGCATCCAGTCTTAGTTGCCATATAAGCTCCCTATATTCCAATTTAGTCTCCCAGTCACCCCCTCTCTTGTCGGGTGTTATCTGGTCTAACACAATGAACTTGATTTCCATATCTGGGCAGGACAAAGAGTGTTTATAAAAAGCATTGGTCTCTTTTTTCTTGGAAATATCGTAGAAATGCTCATAAATTCTTCTCTTTAGAGTCCTTTCTGTTTTCTCAATATAGCAACTTTGACATTTTATACATGAGCCTAAATATACAGCATATTTTGCATTGTAGTTAAAATATCCATTAGACCGGAATAGATATTTCCTAGATGGGCTATATATACTATGATCATTCAACATAGCAGTGCATTGTTTGCACATTCCACATTTATAAGTTCCTTTCATGGATCTACTACCAGTGGTATTTGTCATTTCTTTTCTTTCAAATAGCTCTTTCATGTTAGTACCCCTGTGTCTTACAAATGTGGGTTTAGTTGGAACCTTTGTTGAAAAATCATATGCAATGTAAGAACTGGCCAATACCTTGTTATTGTTTCCTCTATCAGGTCAGAATTGCTGGAAAATGTGTGTATGTAACTAGTTTGTTCTAGCTGCTGGGTGTTCTTATGCAAGTTATCCACTTGCGGTAACATGCATCCTAAAAGTGGTGGGTATTTTTCTTCTCTACATGCGGAAATTTCCATGACCAAATTCTTGATTAGTTTGGCGGGTAGCCCTTTCACAAAATTTCTCTTCTAAAAGCTAACCTAGTTTCAGAAGTATTCATAGTGCTACACATTCTAGAAACACGGATTAGTTGCCCTTTGATAGTTCCTTTCTTTTGATAGAAAGGATGACTACTGCTAAAGTGTAGGTAAGAATTAGAATATGTGGGTTTCCTGTATACTCTTGAAACAAACTTGCCATTGGTGAAATCCTTGATTATAGTTACATCTAGATAGTTCAAACTAGTGTTACTGACAGAGTGTGTAAAGGTCAAAAAGGAAGTGGTGGAGTTAATGTAATTTACAAATTTCTGAAAATCCACCTCTGTTCCATGCCATAACAAACATATATCATCCAGGTATCTAACATAGTGTTTAATGTGTTTCACCCAGTCTGTGCCAAATATGAAAGTCTGTTCCCATTTGTGCAATACAATGTTCATATACAAAGAGGCACAAGAAGCCCCCATTGCAACTCCCAATTTCTGTTTGTAAATTTCACCGTTAAAACAGATGAAATTATTGTTTAACACAATATCCATGAATTTGACTAGCAAATTCACAACATTGGCACCAAGATTGGCTTCTTTGACCAAAACTTCTTTGAACCAATCCAGACCTGTCAAATGTGGTATACTGGGGAATAGTTGTACTATATCGATAGTTACCATTAAAAGGTCTGGGTGGTACAAATGGGATCCCATACCCTTTAGGAAGTCTTTGCATATGTGGCTTAGTGATGTAACAAACCATTTGAGGATGTAGTCAATAAATTTCCCCAAATGTTCAGTGATGCTTCCTTCACCAAAAACTATTGGTCTGAATTTTAAAGGGTCCAGTCCTTTGTGGGTCTTTGGAATACCAAAAATTTCTGGGATTCTTGTTTGGCTACAAACAAGTAATTGTATAGCTTTTCATTAATGGCTCCATGTAAAAGGTGGTCCATTAATAGATAGTTAATTTTGGAATATGCTATATGTAGCTCATTTGTTGATATCAAGCCATAATGCTCAACATCCTGTAACATGTTGTAAATATGCGCATCATAGTCTATATTGTACATCAAAACTAAGCCCCCTCCTTTATCCAGTTTCATTACTCTACACCCTTCTTCCTTTAAAAACGTGATTATGTGTGTTTCATTCAAACTTAGATTCTGGGGACCTGCAGCAGGTTGTCTAATGCCAATAGCTCTTAGATCTCTTTCCACCAATTCTTCAAACACCTTAGTGGAGGAGTGTGTGGGAGGGTTAAAGGTACTCTTTCTAGTAAGTATGTCACCTTGACAGGGTTGACCCTTGAAGTATAGAGACAAATTCAATTGCCTAACAAACATTTTAAGATCTATCAGTTCTTTTTCAAGATTAAATGATCGTGCTATTATAAAATGCATACCTCTTGTAAATAAGTTAAAATGTTCCTTCATTATCTCTAAATCAGTAAAATTATAAACAGTAAAATTATTATCCGTGGTCACCGTGTAACTGGTGGGGGTAATAGGAGGTGAATCCAAAGGTACACAACTCTCCTGGTCGGGCATAGCATGACTGATCTTGGTTACTTGTTCCATCTCCTCGTTGGGAATCTGCCCCCCCCCCCTGATTTGTCTGGGGGAAATATAAAATCCTGATGAGAGTTCTTTCTTTCCTTTTCCGCTAGTCTCTCACTCCTTCTAGGTAGGTCAACCTGCGTATCATCATTATTAAAACTACGGACATTGTTGTGCTCTGTAACAGTGTTGTTAGTCCATCTAGCCTTTACTGGGAGTGGGTAAGCCATGCCTTCACTATATTCTCAGAGATCCCTTTCTAATTTGTGTATCTTGTGGTTCACAACCTTAACACAGAACCTGTCTACTTCATTGAAAATATTATCATAGTTATACTTCACTGAAGGAAAGTTCTTGTCATTTACTAATGCGTTACTCAACCCATTTAAGTCCTTAAGCAGAGCATCAGCCTTAGCTTCATACTCTGCTACCATAACCTCCAACATTTCAATTCCTGCATGGTTAAAAATGTCACACAGTTTCTTGTAGTATGCAGTACCTTTTTGAACATTATTTGGAAACTTAAAACATCTTAAACCTTTGGGAACCCTTTCTACTTTCACACATTCTTTTAAATAGTCTATTTCCAGTTGGTTCATTTTGTAGGTGTACAGCTTATCACGTAATGTGTTAAAGTCTTGTTCTATATCAGCATTGTTAACAGTATTGTCTGTACCTTGTTTGAACCAGAACTGTTGTTCCGCCCAGGCATTGAAGTTAAAGTCCTTATTACGGTCACCTACATCACTCGCACCCTGATTGTTTGCTTTGTTTGTCCATTTACTCATGCCCTGCTGGATACTAGACCCAGACTGAACGCCACTGCTTGCTGGCAAGGGTTCACCAGAAATACGTCTTCTCTTCCGCTCCAGCCCCTGTTGCTGGTTGCCTGGCAACGTTGAAAGCGTGTCCATTTTACTAGTGTTGAAAACTTCTGTTAACTGCGTTAACATGTCCAATACTCTGTTGAATTCAGCCCTGGTAACTGGCCCATTTTCATCTAAAGCTTTGAGTACCTGTGGGGTGCCTATGAAGTCGCTCTGTACCACTTCCTCCGCCATGGAACAAATCGGAACCAAGAACACAGCAAAAAGCTTGAAACCAAGACCAAGTAAAAAGTATAATCCAAGGCAGCGAAGAACAGCAAGAAACAGCGATGAAGCCAAAGGTAATCTCCACAAAATAATATATAAATAAATAAAGTTGTTATAAATAAGGTTGTTCTGCCCTGCATTTTTATCTTGATAAAGCTCAGTATTGCACTGAGCAAAAGCGCTTGAGAGAAGGATTTGGAGAAATTTATGTTGTGTGTTTGAGAGAAGGACTTGGAAAAATTTATGTTGTGTATTTGAATTAACTTTTTGTGGAGATTACCTTTGGCTTCGTCACTGTTTCTTGCTGCTCTTCTCTGCCTTGGATTATACTTTTTACTTGGTCTTGGTTTCAAGCTTTTTGCTGTATTTTTATACCATCCCACCGCTCTTCCATATAGGTATGCTTTCAATGCATCCCATATATATATTTCAGATACATCTTTTGTAAGATTGATATCTAGGAATGTTTGTGTCTCTTTAATATAAAATTCCTTAAAATCTTTGAGATTTGTTATGTAAGATGGTATTCTTGTTACTGATATCCTTCTCTTGAAACATAAGTCTATCTCAAACGTTATGGTGTTATGGTCTGAAAATGGGCATAAAATTCTCTTGACTTTATTTAATTTAGAGGTTAAATCCTTTGTTATGTACACTCTATCTATTCTAGAGTATGTATTATGTCTATGGGAAAAATATGTAAAGAATAGTGAATCTGGGATAGCATACTCATTTATGTCAACTATATTAAAAGTTTCAACAAACTCAGATAACAACTTTGTTAATGGTGATCTCTTATGTGTAGTTTTAGTATTTGTGTCAGTTTCTTTTATAATGCAATTGAAATCTCCAGCTATGATTAAATTGCCTTTGGTATATTGTACAATGTCTTCTAAGTGTTGTTTTGCCACTCTAACACCTAGTCCTGGTATCCAATAAATATTCACTAATGTATATATCATTTCATTGATAGATATTGTTACTAGACAAAACATTCCTGAGTTGTCATGGAACGTGTTTATGATTTTAGGCATTAAAGTAGTGTTTTTCCAGAAAATTGCTATTTCCCTTCACTTCTGATTATAGGTGGAACTTACTAGTATTGTATAATTTTTATTGTTTATTTTATTTATGTCTTCCTGTGTAAGGTGTGTGTCCTGTAAAAATACTAGTTGTGCTTCACGTAGCTTTAAATATCTATAAAGACTTCCCCTTTTGCAGCTATTATTTAAACCATTTACATTAAGAGATATACATTTTGCAATTGGATTTATAATAGCTTTGCTTTTATCCATATTCATATACTCGTAATAATGTAGATGTGTGTGTACATGAAGAGAATGACTTGTTCTTCTTCTTTCCAATAGTATTACAATAGATTATAGACACCCAATAAAATAAAATTACAAGATCATAACTGAGAACAATATAAGATAAACAACCACCAAACCCCTCCATGAGAAAAAACATCTCATCCTTGAATGATCTAATCATTCAAGCAATCTCTCTAAGTCTGCATTTCAGCATTCTCCCCCAGCCCCGCCATATGGTAGTTTTATAATGAAAAGTATCTTATATATCTTTTAAGTATACATGTATCTGTCTTTACAGATTACTTAAATACAGTCTTTATCTATTTTTAATATTTTATAAAACACTAAGGCAACACAACTATACATAGATTTAATACTTAACTATTTGGTTTTGTTTAAATTGTAAAGGAAAATCTTTTATTTTAATATATCTTTTGTGTAGCAATAATGGTTATGCATCTTAAAAATAATATGCTTGCTGTCTATCTCCCTTATAGTGTGAGTGGCATTCATAGGTATCAAATTTATTGTAATGGTCTACCTATATATACATATACATACATACACATACACACACACACACACACACACACACACATATATATATATATATATATATATATATATATATATATATATATATATATATATATACACACACATACATACATACACACATATATGCATACATAAAAAAAAAATGTTAAGCATTATATGCATCAGTTAACCATGCCACAAGTTGATTAAATCAGAAAGTATCCGTAACAATGAATATAACGTTACATTTGTATTGTCATTTATCAGTAATCTTATAGTTTTCTTTTAATTCAAAAGTCATATTTTAGTGGTATGAATGCTACTAATTTGTTTTTGGCATTGGTATTATATAGTTTAAGACTATATTTCTTAGCAATTCCTATATAATTATTAGTGCCACTAGCATATTTCATCGCTAGTGTACCACATATGTCATATGTCAAATAGCAACTCATACTCCTTATGATATTACAGGATTTATCTGCAGAGTTATAACTGTAAGGTTGGAAAATATGAGAAGCAAAGTAGGCTTTAAATATGCTATAACACAATTGTTTGGTACTTATTATTGTCAACTCTTCTACATACACAGGAAAAGATAACCTTATATGACCATCAACCATTTTCCTTCATTTTTCTCTTCATCCTTCTATTCTCCATTTTTAATAAATATTTGTTTCTATTGTGGCTTCTTTGAATTTAGTGAGGGTACTCCATATCATATTATAGATAATATACAACGTTCAAACAGAGAACATGCCCAATATAGAGACATATTTTCAACTCAAGTGGTCCACACCATATATTTATAACACTGCAGTCAGAAATATACTAATGAATATGCAATAACTAGCAGCTTTGCAGCATGTGTGTGTCTCTAACAATTACATACCTATAGGATATTAAAAGGAATAGATAGCATGCTCTTGTTTCATAATTAACAAATGCACACAGCCTGCTATTTACTTTCATAGACAGAAATTAGACCTGTTACTTATATACATATCAGGTACCAACAGCAATATGTTAGTAAATGCCTATGCTATTCACATCATATTTTAATGCTGATTGATATGAGATGTAGCTGACAATGGTTTTAGCGTTTGTGATGTTATATAATATATATTCAGTATTATAAGTAAAAGTATGTTGCATGTCTATTTGCAATCTAAGGTTCAAGGCTGATCAATTTAGACATACAAGACAATCTCTTTAGCCTTGGTTATATAACAGGAGTTACTGTGTCTCTACACAACCATTCATTTTCATTGAGGATGTTCAATATTAATATAACTTGCCTTTAATAAAAGCATACTTATAATTCAGCAGTTCTTTCCTATATATATATATATATATATATATATATATATATATATATATATATATATATATAACAATATCATAAGCAAGCCTGAGATTTTTTTCTTGCTCATTACTGCTTAATGATTGTGCTACTTGAACAATTTAATATTTACAGAGTATCTTGATAATTAAACAGCAACTCCTTTTTACCCTTAAAATGCCTAATAACACATAGCTACATTCATGAACCTTAATTGACTTACTATCCTTAAGGTTGAGTACACTAGCTGCAGTGTGTTTACAAATATGTTATATAGTTCCAGTCAAGGACTTAAATATATTAAATTTTTATAAAATTAAGATAAATTATAGTAATTTACGTGGGTGATCTTATCAGAAAAGATTATAATAACGTCTGTATGTGTTAACTATTCATACAGTTTCTTTCAAGTGATATATTTCTTTTTAAGCTTTCTGTGCTGTTCATGTGTACAATTCAAAATGAATAACAAATATTACAATATAATAAAACGTCATGTATGTGTTGATACCTTCTAAATTCATTAGGTACTTCAGTGTACTTTTAAAATTTGTTAAAACTGTAAAAGCACTTTGCCATCTCATAAATAGAGTGCTGGTTACTTTAAGTAGCTTAGGAGCTGACACCACACTCATACCGTCTTGTTTTAGTGCTGACATCACTCATGACTGTTTATTTTCATTTTGTGCTGTTAGAAGGTTTAACACACTGTAATGGATTCTAACTGAAGAACCTTCATTCAGGGGTGGTAAAATAAGAGTTCCCAGCTCGTGACCATGGCGGGAAGACAAAAACAAAGTAAGTGAAGTTTTTAGGGCTTTTTTAAACTGAACACCAGCTCATTAAACTTCTATTAGTTTTCTTAACATTACGGGCAGATATACAAGCCAAACAGTGTTGTTAGTCAAAAAGGCACTTTTAGCATCAAAGAATAGATAATTACTTTTTAAGGCACTCTTTGACAGTTATTACTATCAGTTTTTATATATTATTATGTGTATTAAATACATCAGTTTAGATATTTCATGCAGCTTAGTGTAAATAATATAAAAATGAATCATGCTCATTTAAACACACCACATTAATATGTCAGTGTAAATACATCATATTCTATACTAGCAGTAAAAGGCAGGTAATTTATAAATGAACTATCTAAACATCATTTAGAGTTAGAAAAATCATGACTGTAAGTATTTACACTGTAATAGAGAAATATATGTTACCTTGCTTTCTTTAAGGTTGTTTCCTTTAGTTATAAAATGTCCTGCTTATCTTGTATTTATATTGTTTCAAAGACTGACACATGTGTAAAGCATGAATGCTCTCAAAGAACTTTTTTGCCTTACAGAGCAAATAGAAGACAATAATGTTTGTGTTTTTCATATGTCTTTTATCGTTTCTTCTTCTTGTCAGCAGTGCTCCATTCATTTTTTTCTAAGTGACGCTTAACCCCAAATTGGGAGAAATCCATTTCTTCCACATTATCCAAGGTTTTATTAGCTGAAAGATAAGAAACTGTTGCTTGCAGAGTGTCAACAGTTTTAGGACCTTCAGTAAAAAATATTTTATTCTTGCAGGGAACAGCAAGTGGACTTTAAGTTGTCTTTTTTTCAATTCCTTTATCAGAGGGAGACATTCTTTTCTTGCAGTTATAACTCCAGCAGAATAATCATTATCAAATCTGATTATGTTGTCTTTGTATTTAGCTGGAGAAGTTGACCATGCTGTTTTTAAAATAAGTTCCTTGTCCTGTGATGAAAAAAACTTTACTATTATTGATCTTGTGTGACTTTTTGATTTGATGGTTGATGAAGCAGCTTTTAAAGATCTGTGGGCTCTTTCAATTCCATAAGAAAGAGGTTCAGGAAATTTTAAAACTTCTGGTAACCAGGTAGTAAGGAAATTCACCATGTTATCTCCCTCTGTTTTCTCTGGTAGCCCATAGATGTGAAGGTTATTTCGTCTGGACCTGTTCTCTAGATCCTCTATTTTATTTTGTAATGAAGCATTTTGTTGTGATAAAAAATGTAGCTGAAAATCTTGTTCTGAGAGTCTGCCCTCAGTATCATTTAAGGATCTCTCTATGTCAGCTATTTGAGACTTCTGTTGCATCATTATTTCTTGTAGTTACTGTATTTGTTTTGTAGATCTATCCTCAAAAGTGTCCAGTTTGGTATTCATTTTGTCAAATTTCACTGACAAGTCTTGTATAGCATTTAATAAAGACTGTATCTCCTTTTTCATCATCTGGTCCTGTGTGGTATGCTTAGGAAAGCTCATTTTCAGTAGATTCAGATACCTTCCTTCTTGTTTTTGACAGGAAAAATAATGTTTAAAGCCATTTTTTTGCACTGTAGACTTCTAGTGATATTAGTAGAAGTAATTCAACAAAATAGGTTTGTCTACAATATCTAGTTTTTAAAAATTCCTGTCAGAAATATCTTTTGCGTGCAGAGCTGGGAAAAGATGCTGCCAACCAGTCTACATCCTAGCCACACCCCCCCCCCTATTTTTACTCTTGAGGATCTATTGGATAAAAAGTCTTTGAACCATTGGGTGCCTCTCATTTTTAATTTCTCCAAGTATTTTGGCTTTCTGAAACCATGACAGGAATGGACCCCATTCATAAATCAAAGTATACTTAAAGATCATGAAATTATTATTGTTTTGGTCATTGATGTTAGCCAGAAGTGCTCTTCGCAGGACCCACAATGTGCCCAGTAATGACTCCTTCTGCAATTCATATGGAGTTACATGTATCAGTAACATACCTAAGTTTCATAGTTTCATAGTTTCATAGTATAGTACTAGGCTATCTGCCCTGGGGCATTTGTAAGCCTAGCCATAGTAACATGGCTTTTGCCACCCCATGAAATGGTACAAAAAATGTGCAGAATAAATTTAGAATACTGTGCCTCTGTCTAGTAGTGACACAATGAAGGTTCCCTTATATAATAGAATTAGTTTACTGTGCCCCTGTCTAGCAGTGACACAGATGTGACCCCTGGGGTAAACTTACGATCTCCCATCCACTCATCAAGATTTCTCTTGAAGAGAGTCAGTGAGGGGCTCTGCCTAATATGAACTGGGATCTTGTTCCAAAGCATGGGAAGCCTCTGGGTTATGAATCTATCCCTCCAGCATGTCCTATTCATACTTGTGCCAAGGTTTAAATCTTTAGCTCTCGTGGTCCTGATGGACTTGGATTTTTTGAGGTAGAGCATGTCCATCAGATCCTGATTGGACATGGCCTTGTACATCAGGTAGAGATCAGCTCTGAGCAGGCGGTATGCTACTGAATAGAGCTGAAGTTTCTTTAGTCTGGCAGAATAAGACATATGTTGGAGACCCTTGATCCTCTTGGTGAGGTACTTTTGTGGTCTCTCCAGCTGTTGCAAATGCTGGGTGAGGTACATACCAAATGGGGCATTGTACTCAATCATGGGTCTGATGAGAGAGGAATATAGGGGTACAATGACATCCTTGGATCTGGATGTGAATCCCTTCATGATGAGGTGTGCAAGGTAGAATGTTTTTCTAACCACTTTGGCAACATGGGTGTCAAATGAGAGGTCGCTGTTGACTTGGGTCCCTAGGTCTCTGATTACTTTTTCTGTACTCAGTGGGTTGCTGTCTATGTGATAATTTGTGGCTACTTTGTTTTTCCCAAAGGGGATGACTATACATTTTTTGGCATTTAGTTTAAGGCCGTGACTCCGGCACCAGTTGTCCATTTCTGTGAAGCCTTTTTGTAGGATGTGTGTGTCTGCTGGTGTATCAACTATGGCGCCTAGTTTGAAGTCATCTGCGAACTTTGTCTGCCACAGCCCTCCCATGTTTGCTTTAACATCTGAGAAATAAATGCCAATCAAGAGGGGTCTCAGGACAGATCCCTGTGGGACACCACTTGTGACTGGCTTTGAGTCTGACATTGCTCCAGCGATTTTAACTTTGTGGGTTCTGTCCTTTAGCCAGTTTGCAACCCATCTAGTGACATAAGGGTTTACTTTTAAGCTGTTGAGCTTATCTATGATGCCTGAGTGGGGTATTGTGTCGAAGGCCTTTGCCAAGTCCAGGTATGCTGTATTGACTGCTTTGCCCTCGTCAATGGCTCTAGTGACTGTTTGGAAAAAGTCAACCAGTTTAAAAGGCAGGATCTGCCCTTTACAAAGCTGAACTGGGTGGGGTCAAGTGTCTGTAGGTCCCCTATGTCTTTGTTTATGAGTTCCATAATGATTCTTTCCGTAGCTTTGCAGACCAGGCTGGTTAAGCTTATGGAGCGGTAGTTTCCAGGGTCTGTAGAGGCACCCCCCTTGTGGAGTGGGACCACTGTTGCTGTATGCCAGTGTTCAGGTACATATCCCAAAGTAAGGCTAAGGTTAAATAGCATTTTTATGTGTGGGTTTAGCTCCTCTTGGAGTTCACGTAACATGCAACCCGGGATACTGTCAGGTCCCACTGATGTGTTTTTTTGCTTTGTTTAGGGTGGTTCTCACTTGGGCATCTGAGATGACAGGGAGATTACATTCAGCTGGGATAAGTATTTCTTCTTTGGGGGTGAAGGAGGGAGAAATTTGCACTGAACCTGTCAGCCAGAATGTTGGCAATATCTGTGGGTTCAGTGTATTTTTATTGTTGTGAACCAACTCTGAGCATATCTGAGGGTTTCTGCCCAGGTTTCTAACATAGCTGAAGAAGGCTTTGTGGTTATCTTTAGTGTCCTTAGTGATTTTTCTCTCAAAGTTGGCCTTGGATGTTTTATGAGAGAATGTAGTTTTCTGCTAATGTTGATCAGAGATGTCTTCCCTTCATGGGATTTTGCTCTGACGTGCAGTAGCTTCCTTCTGTTGTTATACAATTTGTTTATGGCTGAGGTCCACCAGACAGGATGCTTACCTTTGGTGGAGAGGGACTTGGATTTGTTTGGGATTGCATGATCCATGCATTCTTGGAGATGTCCATAGAAAGCATTTGTGAAGGATTCGGCATTGTGGGATGTGGTATCCACTGGCACAGTGGGCTTAAAGGATACCATCTCAGTCTTAAGAAGAGTGAAGTCTGCTTTTGAGAAGTGTTTCACTGTGGTCTTTTGTGCTGGGGTGGAGGTGGGATATGTATATCCAGGGTGATTAATTTGTGGTCAGATCTCACTAGTGAGGGGTATACTCCCGGTGTGGAGCATTTTGTCCCCATGTTTGTGATGATCAGATCTAGTATATTATCTCCCCTAGTGGGAGAGGTGACTAATTGTTCCAGTGCATTTGAATTTATGAATTCCAGGAACCTTTGGGCTAGGGTATTAGGGCTAGAATAATGTACCCAATCTATGTTTGGGTAGTTGAAGTCTCCCAGTATGATGGCATTTTGTGATACATTCATATCCTCCAATGTCTTCAGGAAGGCTGAGTGAGGTTCTTGAGATTGGGAGGGTGGTCTGTAACATGCTACCAGTTGTATAGCAGTTTTGCCTATGGTTAGTTGCACCTGTATGGTCTCTGATGCTTCATGTGTTGCTACTAACCTGGAGGTGTGGGTGTCCTTGATGAATATGGACACTCCCCCTCCCTTTGTGGTTCAGCCCGGGTTTTGGGGCTGAAAAGCATGATACGAGGTATAGCCTGGTAGTGCTGGGGTGCTCTCAGGAGCCTTGAACCAGGTTTCAGTTACTGCACAGACGTCAATGTTCTCCATGCTGAGGAGTGCATCAAGTGCCTGCATCTTGAGATTTAGACTTCTGGCATTGAGCAGCATTGCCCTTAGTTTTTTTTCCATTATTCTTTTCTAAGGAGGTGGGATTGTCTTTTCAGCCTTGCCTAAAAAAGGCACTATGGGGGTGGCAAGAGCCTTAGCCAATATCCGGAAGCCCAGTGGTGACAGGTATAAGCCATCCCTTGTGAAGCAGCGTGGCTTGTCCAACATGTCATCCCAGGCAGACAGACATTGGATCCCCTTAGAATGACACCAGTACTTGAGCCAATTGTTAAAGCTGATCATCTTGTCTTTGTATTGTGGTATCTTTCTTGGTGAAGGCAAGATGCTGCTCAGGGTCAGGGTCATACCAGCCTGGGCTACATAATCGGAGAGCTCCTCTATGTCTCTTTTCATGTAGTCCAGGGAGGTATGTCTCAGGTTATTCACACCAGCATGGACAATGATGGAGTCATATTTGTACTTGCTTTGGAGTGACTTGAGTGCGTGTGTTATGTGGCGGATCCTAGCACCGGATAGACAGCTCACAGTCACCTTCTCCTTGTTCAGCCTGGTCAGCGGGACATCAGTGTGTCTGACTATAGAGTCACCTATTACTAGTGTATCAGGCAAGGTGTTTGGCCTTAAGGGCTGTGATTGGTTGACACACTGATTTATTGAAGTATGTGTTGCATGTGTTTTGTTTTGAGGTGGTGGATTTTTGGATGTCTGCTTTGGGAGCCTCTGTTGTTTTGGTAAGTTTTTTATTAGAGCCTCCAGTATGTCTTTGTGTTTTTATGTGTTTGGTTTGCAGTTGTGGAAGGTATATGTGGGACTGGGATTGTTGTGTTTGTGGTTGCCATCTCCTCCTGTCTGGTCATGCCAGCCCTGAGTTGAGAGAGTTCAGCCTCCAGTTTGGCTATATAGTTGCATCTATCACATGTATTTGTGTTTGTTGGGAGGAGGAGAGGGTTGTCTGTGTACATGAGACAATTGTAGCATTGTCTCAAGATACCCAGATTGACCAGCTGAACTGGAGACAACGCCAGTAATCTACCACTCGACATGCTAGAACAGTATAAGGGAGTGCTGTACCTTTAAGGGAAGTGGATATTCACAGGGGTGGTAAGTAGATGTAGTGCTTTACTTAGTACGAGAGTGCTTACTTAGTAGAGAAGTATTGAGAACAAGTGCTAGGCTTATAATATAGTAAGTAGTCTGGTTATACTAAGAGTAGAGCTTCCTGAAGGGAAAATTTGAAGAGCAGACTTGGCGGAGCTAGAAAAAGGTTAACCTTGTTTAACCGGCGCTGTGCTATGTGCACAACCGTGCAAAGCCGTGCAAACATGGATTTTAAACAGTGAACTACAAAAGAACTAGAAATGGTCCAAAACAACCAATTACTACAGCTTCTTGTGCTGGGGTCACTTCCTACAGGGACAAGTAGGCTGATCAAGGCTCCCCACTCCCACTGGTGAGCAAAGAAACGTCCTTCTATCCAAGTAAGGTAATGGACAACACAGGAACTACACCACAGCCCAGAATACAGCAATGCCTGTAGACTGGTCTAAACTAGTCGAGGAGAGGCAAGAAAACAAGGATTTTTTTTTGTTTCTTTTGGTAGAAACACACAGAAAATGCAGAGACAGTGGTAAATTAGTTACACAGGCTAGCACACTTTAGCGGGCAGCCTCCACAGTTAAATTAAGCAAACAAACAAACAAACATTCGATCAAATTCGACTAAAATGTAACTTTAAGTGCAGATTTCAAAATAATGCAGCAAATAGTTAAAAAACAGGTCAAGCTAGTTCAGCGTAAGCTACAGAAGCTATTCCAAGTGAAAAAAACAAAGATACTTAAATCCAGAAAGTAGCCGCTTTTCTGAGTTCCCTGCTGCTAGGACCAGTCTGCAGAACCACGAGGAGCTTGTCTGAGCAGTATAGCCAGAAAAAAATGCCCAGGGTGGATTTTAAGCAGTGAACTACAAAAAAGCTAGAAATGGTCCAAAACAACCAATTACTACAGCTTCTTATGCTGAGGTCACTTCCTACAGGGACAGGTAGGCTGCTCAAGGCTCCCCACTCCCACTGGTGAGCAAAGAAACTTCCTTCTATCCAAGTAAGGTAATGGACAACACAGGAACTACACCACAGCCCAGAATACAGCAATGCCTGTAAACTGGTCTAAACTAGTCGAGGAGAGGTGGGAAAACAAGGATTATTTTTTGTTTTTGGTAGAAACACACAGAAAATGCAGAGACAGTGATAAATTAGTTACACAGGCTAGCACACTTTAGTGGGCAGCCTCCACAGTTAAATTAAGCAAACAAACAAACTTTCGATCAAATTTGACTAAAATGTAACTTTAAGTGCAGATTTTAAAATAATGCAGCAAACAGTTAAAAACAGTTCAAGCTAGTTCAGGGTAAGCTACAGAAGCTATTCCAAGTGAAAAAAAACAAAGATACTTAAATCCAGAAAGTAGTCACTTTTCTGAGTTCCCTGCTGCTAGGACCACTCTGCAGAACCACGAGGAGCTTGTCTGAGCAGTATAGCCAGAAAAAAATGCCCAGGGGCGGATTTTAAACAGTGAACTACAAAAGAGCTAGAAATGGTCCAAAACAACCAATTACTACAGCTTCTTGTGCTGAGGTCACTTCCTACAGGGACAGGTAGGCTGCTCAAGGCTCCCCACTCCCACTGGTGAGCAAAGAAACTTCCTTCTATCCAAGTAAGGTAATGGACAACACAGGAACTACACCACAGCCCAGAATACAGCAATGCCTGTAAACTGGTCTAAACTAGTCGAGGAGGTGGGTAAACAAGGATTATTTTTTGTTTTTTTTTGGTAGAAACACACAGAAAATGCAGAGACAGTGATAAATTAGTTACACAGGCTAGCACACTTTAGTGGGCAGCCTCCACAGTTAAATTAAGCAAACAAACAAACAAACTTTCGATCAAATTCGACTAAAATGTAACTTTAAGTGCAGATTTTAAAATAATGCAGCAAACAGTTAAAAAACAGTTCAAGCTAGTTCAGGGTAAGCTACAGAAGCTATTCCAAGTGAAAAAAACAAAGATACTTAAATCCAGAAAGTAGTCGCTTTTCTGAGTTCCCTGCTGCTAGGACCACTCTGCAGAACCACGAGGAGCTTGTCTGAGCAGTATAGCCAGAAAAAAATGCCCAGGGGCGGATTTTAAACAGTGAACTACAAAAGAGCTAGAAATGGTCCAAAACAACCAATTACTACAGCTTCTTGTGCTGAGGTCACTTCCTACAGGGACAGGTAGGCTGCTCAAGGCTCCCCACTCCCACTGGTGAGCAAAGAAACTTCCTTCTATCCAAGTAAGGTAATGGACAACACAGGAACTACACCACAGCCCAGAATACAGCAATGCCTGTAAACTGGTCTAAACTAGTCGAGGAGAGGTGGGAAAACAAGGATTATTTTTTTGTTTTTTTGGTAGAAACACACAGAAAATGCAGAAACAGTGATAAATTAGTTACACAGGCTAGCACACTTTAGTGGGCAGCCTCCACAGTTAAATTAAGCAAACAAACAAACAAACAAACAAACTTTCGATCAAATTTGACTAAAATGTAACTTTAAGTGCAGATTTTAAAATAATGCAGCAAACAGTTAAAAACAGTTCAAGCTAGTTCAGGGTAAGCTACAGAAGCTATTCCAAGTGAAAAAAACAAAGATACTTAAATCCAGAAAGTAGTCGCTTTTCTGAGTTCCCTGCTGCTAGGACCACTCTGCAGAACCACGAGGAGCTTGTCTGAGCAGTATAGCCAGAAAAAAATGCCCAGTGGATTTTAAACAGTGAACTACAAAAGAGCTAGAAATGGTCCAAAACAACCAATTACTACAGCTTCTTGTGCTGAGGTCACTTCCTACAGGGACAGGTAGGCTGCTCAAGGCTCCCCACTCCCACTGGTGAGCAAAGAAACTTCCTTCTATCCAAGTAAGGTAATGGACAACACAGGAACTACACCACAGCCCAGAATACAGCAATGCCTGTAAACTGGTCTAAACTAGTCGAGGAGAGGTGGGAAAACAAGGATTATTTGTTTGTTTTTTTGTTTTTTTTGGTAGAAACACACAGAAAATGCAGAGACAGTGCTAAATTAGTTACACAGGCTAGCACACTTTAGTGGGCAGCCTCCACAGTTAAATTAACAAACAAACAAACAAACTTTCGATCAAATTCGACTAAAATGTAACTTTAAGTGCAGATTTTAAAATAATGCAGCAAACAGTTAAAAAACAGTTCAAGCTAGTTCAGGGTAAGCTACAGAAGCTATTCCAAGTGAAAAAAAACAAAGATACTTAAATCCAGAAAGTAGTCGCTTTTCTGAGTTCCCTGCTGCTAGGACCACTCTGCAGAACCACAAGGAGCTTGTCTGAGCAGTATAGCCAGAAAAAAATGCCCAGGGGCAGATTTTAAACAGTGAACTACAAAAGAGCTAGAAATGGTCCAAAACAACCAATTACTACAGCTTCTTGTGCTGAGGTCACTTCCTACAGGGACAGGTAGGCTGCTCAAGGCTCCCCACTCCCACTGGTGAGCAAAGAAACTTCCTTCTATCCAAGTAAGGTAATGGACAACACAGGAACTACACCACAGCCCAGAATACAGCAATGCCTGTAAACTGGTCTAAACTAGTCGAGGAGGTGTGGAAAACAAGGATTATTTTTTGTTTTTTTGGTAGAAACACACAGAAAATGCGGCGACAGTGATAAATTAGTTACACAGGCTAGCACACTTAGTGGGCAGCCTCCACAGTTAAATTAACAAACAAACAAACAAACTTTCGATCAAATTCGACTAAAATGTAACTTTAAGTGTGGATTTTAAAATAATGCAGCAAACAGTTAAAAAACAGTTCAAGCTAGTTCAGGGTAAGCTACAGAAGCTATTCCAAGTGAAAAAAAACAAAGATACTTAAATCCAGAAAGTAGTCGCTTTTCTGAGTTCCCTGCTGCTAGGACCACTTTGCAGAACCACAAGGAGCTTGTCTGAGCAGTATCTTTTGTAAATTATTTTTTATAAGACCATTACTCCTACTACTGCTGGAATTTTCTGAGTGCCCTTCTTCCACATTGCCCTCCTTTCTGCCTGCAAATCCTGATATTTTATGACTCTCTGCACAAAAAACACTGCAGTCACTGGGTGTAGCGATTTCAATGATCAATGCTACTTTCGTCTTCTTTTCATGGATTACTATATCTAATTTTCTTGTATCTATTTTTTGAACTGTTGGTAATGGATGATCCCATGTGATAAAAACTTCATCATTTTCTATGATGCTCTGTGGCTCAAATTTCAGCGTTTTTCACCTACATCAATATTATAATGTTTACACAATCCCCAGTGCAACAGTCTTGCCATATTATTATACTTTTCAGTATACAGTCCTTCTGCCACTGGTATATCACACCAGTGACAGGATGTGTGACTATTTCTAATTTACAAAACCTACATTTGTCTTGTTCTCCCACATGTTCAATAGACTTTGTAAACCAACATGTATGTAGTCCACTATCTTGGGCTGCCAATATTAACCTTTCATCTTTTGGTTTAAATTCACCTCTCCTTAACCATTCCTGCATTCAGTTCTGATCAACATGAGGTTGTTCCAAGAATTTTCTATACTTGCAACTATATTTATGCATTTTCCACATATCTTGCCTTCTCATCTGATCCGTCACCTTATATTATTTCTTTTGCTTTTTAGCACATTCATTTGCTACCTAATTTTATCTACTTCTAGTTTGATTTCCATTCCCACATGATGCTGATATGCTTCTGCTAAACTAAGCAGGGAAGTCAGCTTAGATTTATTCTCCTTATGTTTTATAACTTTCACTATGTTTGGGTCTTGTCAGGTCAGCAGATATGTATACAGACCCACAACTGCAAATCTACACATATAATCAATTTGGAGGAGGCCCATACCTCCTTCAGAACAGGGAATATATGGTCTTGGTATACATTGATTGTAATAAATCATTTGATGAGCATGAAGCATCCTTCTTGTATTCCTGTCCAACATCTCCAACACCATTTGGGGCCAGTCAGTTACTCCAAAACTATAAGTTAGGGCAGGAAAAGCAAATTGATTTATAGGTTTGACTTTGTTCCTAAATGTCAGTGCTGTTTGCAGTATTAATTTTAGTATTGTAAAATATTCCTTACTAAGTTTTATTCACATTTGTTCATGTTTTATTGTTGATCCTTCATCAATTCCCAAATATTTGTACACTCCCTTTTACATCACATTCCTGTTTCATCTGGTGTTTTCTTGGTGCTGCAGCTTTCCTGCTTTAAATGCTGCTTTTGCACATTTATCAAGACTGAATGATATTCTTATTTCATATGAAAAAGTTTTAACCACTTGCAATTCTGCTTTCAGTTCCTCATCTGATGAACTATACAGTTTTTAATCATCTACAAAAAGAAGATGAGAAGTCTTTACACTTTGTTGTTTTCTGGGAGCCAAATTGTAGCCATGACCTAATCTGTTAAGTAGACAGCTTAATGGGTTAAGGGCAACACAAAAGAGCAGCAGTGACAGATCTAGCTCTAGAAGATTTATTTTTGAATGATCAGGTCTGACTGAGTGAATTTGAATATATGAAAGTGCAGTATCCCAGGACACCTACGATGTTTGGTCTTCAAAAGATTTATAAATCACTGAATGAACCTCCTTTGAGACCCATTGTAGATGCCAAAGGGTCCAAAACTTTTTTAATTGCCAAATTTATAGACCAGAAAACCAAGTGTATTTTCAAGGACTACTCCTCTTTGCTTAAAGATTCATGGGACTTTTTAGTTAATGTCATTGACAGTTTATACAATGATGACATGCTATTTGTGTGTATTGACGTCAATAATTTATACACCATTATTCTACATGAGACGGGCATTGATTGGTTTTATCAGTTCATGGTACTACACACCAGTTTAGGGAATGATAAAAGCCTCACCTTGAGCTCTTTGATGGAGATTGTTCTTCAAAACAATTTCATCAATTCTGGAGGGCATTTATTTAAACAAATCAATGGTGTGGCCATGGGCGCTGCATGTTGTCAATGTCATGACATTTTGGGAAATCAATGTCCTATTCACCTTTGAATTTAAAGATAGTTGGTGCCTATACAAATGTTTTATTAACATTATTATTTTTCGGCAAGATTCTAGAGATAGACTGGAGCAGTTGCTTCAGTTTATCAATACCTCTACAGATTTTTTGCAATTTACCATGACAGTTGATTCTGAATATGTCAATTTCCTTGATGTGTCTATTATCAAAAATAGAGAAGCCAAGAGATTTGTATCAAATCTATATAAAAAACTCAGTCATTCTAACTCCTACTTGCACTTTCAAAGTTGTAATCCTATTCATCAAAAAAAGTCCATAGTCAAGGGCCAATGAGTCAGATTGGCAAGGATGGTTAATCAAAAAGCACAGTTTTTTAAATGAGTGTAGCAAACTATGGGACATGTTTTTAAAAAGAGGATAGTTGCGAGATTTTCTCTGTGAAATTTTTACAGAAGTCAAAAGGAAAAGGCATGATGGATTTTACAGTCCTTTATTGGGGTCCAGTGAGAATCAAACCGTAACCAACTTTGGGAACAATAACAAAAAATTGGTTACAGTAGAGCTTTGGTTTTGCCCTATAATTTACATTTTAGAGAGATTAAACAATTGATAAATACTGGGCCATTTTTAGGCATGACCTGGGGGCTTCTAGTAAACTTGGAGACAGTCCTATCATAGTATATCAAAAAGATGTGTGCTTTAAGACAATGATTGAAAGGAATATTTTTTAGGTTCAACATGGGTAAAATGAGCAAGTGTGGTCACTGCACTCAATGTAAAATGATTTTGGAAGGCACAGAAGTGGATATACATGGGTATGGTTGCATTAAGTTGAAGAGGAAATTTAACTTTGACAGCAAAGGGGTACTTTATGTGGCAGTTTGCCAAGACTGCACATGTTTCTATATTGGAAAAACCATTAGTCATTTTAGGTACAGAATTTACCAGCATGGTTATGATATCAACAAGGAAGATGAGTGTAATGCCCTGTTTAGACTTCTCAATAAACATCCAACGCATTCTTTTAGATTTACAGTTATTGATGAGTTGGAAAATGATCCTAGAGGTGGGGCTCGAGATATTCGTTTGGAATTTCTGGAACTGAACTGGCAGCTCAGATGTAATGTTGGGCATAAACCAGGGTTAAATTATGTCATTTCACTTTCCAGCTATTTAAAATTGAAATCTATGTTATCATTTTAAAAAGATGATTTTTAGTTATGTTCGGTCACTGAGTTATGGACATTTTTATGTGTGCTTTTTTCACACATTGTTACTATTTTATTGGCATGAGTATTTGTGTTTATGCCACCTTAATTCTTTTGGAGTAATTAACTTGGGGCGGGTCTGTTGCCATTTTAAATGAGAATGCAATGTTTTTTACTTCATTCTGATAAAGTCCAGAAATTGTGCAGATGAAAGCGGTAAAGTTGAATAAATTCCTTTGTGTAGTGGAGCTTTTTGCAGCTGCCTTTTTTTGCTCAGTTGTTTGTTTGTTTTGTTTTAATTTTACCTTGAACTGTACATGGAAAAACTCCATGTACAAGAGATAAAAAAATGAACAGGGGCTGTAAAAGCCCAGTTAGAAGCACAGAAATAGCATAGCAGATAAGATATGTGCAAAACTATGCCGTGTGTGTCCAAAACGTAATGTAAAATAATAATTTTTTTTTTATACTCATGTTTTCGTGGTGCACAGCAGTGCGCAAACAAGCTGTTATGCAAAAAGAAAATATTTAAAAGTGTAAAAATGAAAAAAATAAAATATGTGACAATAATACATTATAGGGCTTTGCATGGAGTATGTACAATGGTAGATTTAGGTGGTTGCTAAGGAGACAGGTTCAGGAATAATGTAGTTTCCTGGTAGTATGCACTGTTCTGTATGCAAATGAGCTTGGGTTACTTCACAGCAAAAATGGGTAATCATGCCCGTAGATCACATCTGTGTAGCCCCAGAACCATGTTGGTGTCCACAGAAGAGGTAGCTGACATGAAAAGGGGATATGTCTGTATTTAATTAAGCAGACTGGAGCTCAAGGGCTCCTGTTTGCACTCCATGCAGCTGAGCTGAGCAGGGGATGTGTCCAGTGCCTGCTAAGCTTTGTTTAACTTTGGGGCATGTGTCAGCTCGCTGCTGTGCTGAGCATGTCTATCTAGGGGGTGTGACCATTGAGTGCTGAGCATTGTTTATATTTGTCATGCGGATTGTGGACAGCAGTACCTAGCCTCTGTAAAAAAAGACAATTGCCTGGGAAACCCAATCATATATAAATTACTGCTGACCCCTGTACTACTTAAACTGGGCCATTACAACACTGATAATGATGTACTTGGCAGATGGAATGAATCATAGGTAGCCAATCGCACAAGCTGTACCTACAGCAGAGCACTAGAAAGCTTGCATACACCCTATAATCTGATTTTTGCCCCATAATCTGCACCATTGGAGTACAAACATGTTTTTTTTAATTAAAGCAATGCTAGGGGCTGATGCAGCTCTGCTACATC
>NC_056735.1:531152969-531170469 GCF_019279795.1 Protopterus annectens | reverse complement strand
TCTACTCCTAACCCACCTTCAAATTATTTTATTAAAAATAATAACATAAGAATATAATATCTTCTTTTAAATTATAGCAAACGGTTTGCTACAGTTTATATTCCACCTGCACAGAGTGTTACAACACTCATGTTTTAGTTTAAACAATAAAACTGTTGTAGCACACAGTTGTTGCAGTTTATACACTATCTGCATGAACCACTGCAGCACTCATGTTTTAGTTAAAAAAATGTAGAAAATTGCTTGCAACAATTTAAACCAAACACAGAACACTAAATACTCAGGTTTGACCACAGATGCAATACCAGCCTTATTTCATTAATGAGAGATAGAGCAGGATCAGCTGATTGTGCTCACAACACTTTTCATCTCAGTCAGTTACCCCTTTCACCCCCCCCCCCCCAGGTATACAACTGTCTTTAACAATGTTTCACAAACAATAACATCAGCCTTTTCGATATGTAGAACATTTTCCAATAAAAATACTTTATTATTAATGCTCTTAGCATTAACAGCCATCAGAGATGCATCTAAATTTTTGACCTAGCAAAAATCCTACCATGTGTTTGTCAAATATTGCAAAATATCTGCTGTAAAATGTCCCTTCCCTGATCTTGACAAG
Organism: Protopterus annectens; assembly: GCF_019279795.1. NCBI lineage: Eukaryota > Metazoa > Chordata > Ceratodontiformes > Protopteridae > Protopterus > Protopterus annectens. Next base: position 531,169,847 of record NC_056735.1, on the reverse strand, counting down.
TATACACACACCATCCTGTCTAAACACCTTTGTGTCCAAAATTAGGCTCAGATGTTCTGGACATTTCCACTTTTTGAATCATGGCATTTATTCATATTGGTATTTACCCCCCAAAAAAAACTTTTTTGCATGGTGTCCTGACTATCCTTTCTATATGTGATTTGTGAAAAATATGTCCTAACACCTGTAGAAGCTGTGCCATATAAGAGGGTAGTAAGTTCTCTACTAACAGAGAGTCCTTGTGGATGAGATCAGTTGTACCAACATGAATAAAAGCAGATCCATACTTCTTTACATTAAGGCATTCTAAGGTCTTTCTCACATTCTCTATTTTTGCTCCTGGCGAACATAACACCATTCAATGTTCATTTATATTCTTTGCAAATGTAAATATCACTTCCTCTAATAACTGAATCTCTAATTACAAGAATATCTTTTCTGACCAGTTCTGAAGAATCTTCAGCTTCTAATTCAATAATATCTGCTCCATTAGTTGTTACAAAGGAATAATCCTCATCACCATTAGTCCTATTAATACCACTGTTTCCAATGCTTATTACATTTGCAAGCATACAATTCTCATCCAGCTGGCTATGTACATACACAGCTTGAACTATGTTGCCAACTTTTGTCTTGCTCTTCTTTCTTACAGTAATTTTTTCAATCCTTCCACAGTCAGTTTTGATCTTTTCCTTCACCTGCCCCTTCCTCTTTTTTCTACCTTTTCTTTTGAAAAATGGTGACTTTTTCTGTAAACTTAAGGTTTCCTGGTAGAAAAATGCTGTTATTCCCTGTAATCCGTATGTTACATAATAAAGCAGCATCTTTTTTTAGCATGCAGTCTCTTTGTTTTATTGACATTAATCAATTTCTTTTTCTTCGTTGTTATTTGTTGTGAACTACTTCCTTTTTTGCTCTTTTCTGTTTTTTTGTTTCTATATGTTCTGAATCCTCAGATTGCTGAATACTTGTATCCATAATTCTAAAATCTGTCAATGGAACTGTCTTGTTCAACAGAGGTTGAGTAATCTTGACTAACACTAGATACTTCCTTTCCTAAATCTGTTCTGTTTGTTCTTTGCCTATCATTATTTATCTCATCAGTCCAGTCATTAATATATGTAACAGCAGTTCTCCAAGCTGTGCCAGTGCAGGTCCTACTATGATTAATGATGGCCAGCCTGCAGCTGTGGTAAGAGACTCCATTAAGCAGGGTCATGCACAGTATAGGTCTGCACAGGTAAAGAGGAATTGTCAAGCAAAAAAGAGGTAGGTCTCACCACGATGTTGTTGAAAATAAAACTCCGTATCTCCTTATAGTAGAGGCAAAAATACAACTTTATTCCAAAAACTTGGTTTTTACTTTAAAGAGGAATTGTCTAGGCCAGAGCTATGGACCATGACATTCAGGTTAGTGTTTCCTTTCTTACAAAAATAAAAATATATAGAATGTAATTTATGCATGCGTTGCTATGTGTGGGCTATGCTGTGTGGTGCATAGTCTACTGTCACCGTTCATTAGACATTCCCTATAATATTAAATAATTTTGTTTCCAGTACAGTTAATGGTATTACTGTTTATAAAATATGTGCTTGTCTGTTCAACGAGGCCTGTTCAGTGATTTCTAATGGAATGATGTAAGGCATAGCTTCTATTTTTTCTGCTTTGTTGAAAGTATTTTGCTTAAGAACACAATAATCTTCAGAAATCATAATTTATTAAAAAGGGTCATTTAAGTAGTTGAGTGATTTAAACTGCGTATGTTTTAATATTTAAACTTGCATTTATGTGAGTTCATACCTTGATCAGGAATGGAACATGGATCGTGTTTTTTTCTTCTTTTTAAACAATGTTTCTCCAGTTTTACCTATGAGATATTAGAAATGATTTTACTGTTTCTATTAAGATACTGCACATCAGATTAGTTCATTACATCATACACACCAACTTCAATCACCAGTTCAGCATTGTTGAGAGTGAAGTGGCAATAATGTTAGTGTTAATAGCAGAATACTCATGTCATCTATTTTGTGTATTATGCTTATTATGTTTTATGTAAGTCTCGGCTTTACCATTAGTGAATTGAATCTCTTAATAATGAATGGGCCCTTAATGCTGTTATACATTACAATTTGCATGTTATGCCCTTCAACGTTCTCTCCAGATTATTTTATTTTATTGTAAGCATCACCATCAGTCAAATTAAATACATGCACATTAAAATCCTCTAAAATACTGGGTTACATTTTACATTATACACAAACCTATTCATTCGCTTCCCATATTCTGTACTAATGTATATATTTATTGCATATTCATTCATTCATTCATTCATTCATTCATTCATTCATTTATTTAGTTATTTATTTTTAAATGGCCTTTGGAGTTAAACATTGACATCAGTGTACTGAAAAGCATGCTAGGGAAATGCAGCATTTGGTATTTGAAGTACCTGAAATGTGTAGCATGATGTACAGTAAACCAAGGTGAAACGAGTCATTTACAACATCTCCTAAAGATCGGGCAGATTAAGGTGCATGTGATGTATAAGAGGGACTGTCATGTAAGCTGGATGCCAAACCACTGTGATTACATGATCTACTGGATCAAGTGATCTTAAAGACACTGATCTGACAGTACTGCTGGACCATGACCTCAAATGAGAGGTTCTGCTATGTGGTGATAAATACTGACATGGCTGCATGAATTGTATAGTGTTTGTTCCCATCTACCACTTCCAGTACTTTTTTGAGAAGCACTTGTAGTGCAATGTGCTATGCCTGCACATACCCTCTGCTCTTCCCTTTCCAACACTGACTTTTGTTTGAGTCCAGTAGAGCCTCACTAGTACAGAAATGGAGGCAGATGTGGTTGCTGTCAGTGCCAGTATACTATGGATCAATGTGATAATGGAATTACCCTACTTTCTACCATTTCCATGTAGTGCTAGAAATCCCTACATACACCCTGCAGTACTCTGCCAATTTCTAGCTGATTCTCTATTTGAATGCACCAAGTCTTAATATCTTGTCACTTTTGCTGCTGGGCAACCAATGCTTTTTGTGTTTCCTGAGGTAGATATGACATGTGCCTGCCCCTTGCACACTTTTGTAAAAGTGTCACAATAGACTCTGTAATTTCTGAGTTTCTGCCATCATCCAGAGGGTGTTCCTGTGGTTCTGGATATACTGGTGTTGAGATGCATGGGTTTTCTTCCCATACAACCTGTAGTGTAATGACCCATGTATTGAATTTGTAATCCAGTGTTATTCTGCTGTCTTCTAAATTTACAGCTATAGTGGAACTGTTCATTTCTGCTGTTGACCCTCTGAAGAATTAAGTGATTGAATTACTACTCACATACATGGGTACATTTACTCTACAATGTGTAATGAGCAGAAGTGTAGTTTGGCCGGGGTGAAGGAGGCAACTGCCCTGGGCACAAAGTGTTAAGAGGTGTTCAGATGATCCCAGTGCATCTTTAATGCATACCAGCTTTTAAAAGCCAGTGTAGTCAAACCTGACTATTGAAGTGCTCCCTGTGTGGTCTAAACTGTAGTGACTGCTTGCTACATTGCACAGTTTAAAACATTTCCTTCTTTTATTAACTAAAACATGAGTGCTCCATGCAGAGTATAAATTGTAGCAGTTTGTTACAAATTGAAAGAAAATATTTTTTTATTTAAAAAAATGAGAGAAATGAGCATTGTTTTGGGGGGCAGGGAGCAGAAACATGATCTCATTGGCTATCGTGGCAAGAAGAAGGGGGATGTGCATCTGCCCACCTGATTGGTGTGCCAGTTAAAAGAATGGACCTTTTTATGCTCTTCACCTGAAGTTGGGAAAGGGCATGTGGATTGGGTTCTGTACTGCAGGAAGTCAGATCCTTTAGTTTTGCATGCAAAAGTCCTTTTTTGTTTTTTCACTTGAAGAGCTCAGGGGGGACACAACTTCATGAGATCAGCACAGTGCACTAGTTAAACCAGCTACACTTCTGATGATGAGGTGCAAAGGACACTTAATATGTTCACTTTGTTCAATGTCATTATGTGCAGAAGAGAAGGGTTCACCTATTAATGGCAAATTTTAAATGTAATCATTTCACCTGAGCAATAATTTCTTTATGTAACTGAGGTCAAACTAACCTTCCTGAACAGGAGACCGTTGATGCCACAGATGTGGGTAATAGCCAGTGTCCACACCACCTCTGATTAGTCCTGTTCCATCCTCATCTGTTCCCTCTGAATGGAAATGAAGTATTCCTCATCAGGTGTTTGAGGAATAATTATTTGAGGTCCTGACCTAGTATTGCTAAAAGCAAATGAAGTCTACTTTGCCTTTGCTCTGGTGTGTCTTGCTATATCACTTGCCATTTTTCTGTACTGCATTAATGTATGGTTACAGCTTCCGGCAGCATTTATATCCATACCCAGTTGGTTCCATTCCTTTGCCCTCTCAGATTGTTTGGGTCTGACTAACAAAAAGGCATTTGCCATATGTCCTAAGGGCTACCATGACGATTCAGTTCTTATAGTTGAAATGATCCTTTCTTTGTCTAGATCCCTGCTGCTGCTGTATCACTCATCCACCTGAAATAATGTACCAAAGTAATATGCATAACCTTGATCCCCTCATCAGCCAAACAACACAGCAATGAAAGCAATAAATAAAGATAAATCAATGACCTAAGTACAATAACATTTATGCTACTGCAACCCAACTTCACCCAGTTAAAAGTGTATTACTAAGCAGTACAACACTAAACACAACTGTATAATAGTATTGTAAAAACATATCATTACTTATCATTACACTGTCATCCTATGCTCTTGCTTACAGAGTTGAAATTCTTCCCCTATCACTTTTCTGGTTTTATGCTGCCATGACTTCTTATTCGTAAGTGACAAATCCTTGTCCACAGTACAGTAACATGAATACTGCCAGCACACTACATTAATGGAAATGCAGTACATCATACTTCACTCACATAAAATTGCATGTTAATATCCTTCATAGCATGATCTACAAATAACAGATATTACAAACATTGATCTTTCACATTCCCATCAGTAGCCCTTCTCCATACATTTCCAGTATTAGTCTCATGAATTCCCATTTATGAATAACATTCATGCTATCAGCATTAAAATGAATTATGTGCATCTGACAGTGAAATCAATGAAAAATACATTTCTTCCGGTAATATTTGTTCTACAGTTTAAATATGTGCTGCTTGCCAATAATTTATAACTATACTTTTATTTTTCTCTTAGTTGAGAAATTTTGCAATTTCCCAAAACACTTGTCACCAAACTCAACTGATCATAAGTAAACATGGCAAGTATTCATGCAAAATCAGGCCAAGTTATACATTTTATCATATTAGGCTGAATTATGCTCATCTTTATCAATTGTTGTAATACATGAGTGCATATATCAATAGATGCACATAAATAGACCTCAGGTAGCTGTGGACGAGTTACATGGATGAGTTGTATACGTTGACACACCTTACCACCTCAAGCTATTCAATAGTTTTTACAGCAAAGTGACAACAACAGAAAGAGTTATGTATAAAGTTAAATGAAAGAAAAAAGCATTATTAATGGATGCACTACTTAGGAAGGCATGCTTTCAAAAATAAGCGATGCATGACCTTAAGGTCAATTGTGCAAATAAAGGTTAAAACATAACTGTGAAGAAGTAAAAGCACATATAAGCAAATGACAGAGTAATGATTTCATAAATGACTTTCATTTGGACAAGAAAAAAGTAACTATTCCTGTAAAAAAAAATCTCCATATCTGTGTGGCGAAGCAGCCTGTTAAAGTAAAACTTCCAGTAATATCAGTTAAGTACCTAATGCCCTACATGATAGTTGGGTATGGCTCCACAGGCTATGGTTCTCACCCTCTAAACCATAGCTTTGTGCTTACATTCTGCACTTTGGAAGTAGCGCTTCAGACAATGGCAGCAGCTATGAAGGCTTAAGGCTAAGCTCCAGGCTAGATTGATAATGAGACAAAAATCATAGTCTACCTCTTGCTAGAATCATAGTTGGACAAAACTGAAAGAACAGTACCCACCACTGAATGGAAAAATATTGTCAACTGGTAAGTCGTCAATGAGCACCTGTCATCCCTGAGACGGATCACCTGCTCTCGACCCCAGTTCCAGCATAGGTACAATGACCTGCAGATATGCAGGCCTGACTAGCTGGCTGTGTAGGTTGAGCAGGTTAGGGTAAGAAAGGCAAAGTTCCACTGTAAATATTTTAACATTTTTTTTAGGTTTTAAAAAATGCTAGATAAATATTGCATAAATGCAGCTAAATGCAAGAAGAAATCCATGTGTAATTGCAAATATGAAAAGTCATCCTTGTGTGTATCAAAACAAATGTATATGTATGAGTAAAAAAAAAAAAAATATATATATATATATATATATATATATATATATATATAGTATACACACACACACACACACACATATATATATATATATATATATATATATATATATATATATATATATATATATATATATATATTTATATATATATAGGTATACAACTCTCTCTCTCTTTATATATATATATATATATATATATATATATATATATAAAAATACATGGATCAACTTTAGTAGATCAACTTAGCTAAACACCGAAGACCGTAAAATCAAGACTGCATTGCTGTAAATGCACAATAGCAAAAACTGGCAAGATCAACTGTCAGAACCTCAAAAAAGTAGTGAAATTAAGTGAAACTGAAACACGTCAATATGCTATTTCAAAAATAGCACCATTGTCTCCACTGTAGTGCGATATTGGAGTTAGTATATATAAGTTGCAGGTGGTGTGGGGTGGTGCAGCCCCCCACATGGAGGGTTCACAGGAGCTTGCACTCCTGCAAAAACTTCACAGAGGCTGCATTTATGATAATTTGTATAGCACCTGCTTAGCAGCTGCATATGTTGCTGCAGCTCTGCCCGGAGTGCTGTACGTTATGTCAGCCATGTTGCCTTTCTTGGGGAGATGTATCTTGTACATTTTCTTAAAGGTATAATCACTTACTTAACACAGTTACCTGTTTCATTTGAATTTACTACATATTAGCAGTTTTGAGTGTCGATCATTTTAGTTTTCATTGTTGTGTATTTGTGGTATTTCCATCTCGGCATTATGGTCTTTGGTCTTTAGGTAAGTTGATCTACTAAAATAGGATATATATATATATATATATATATATATATATATATATATGTGTGTGTGTGTGTGTGTGTGTGTGTGTGTTTGTATATACATAGTTTCACTTTATAACCTCAAAATACTGAAATGTCGAATTTCAGTATTTCAAGACTATAAAGTCAAAAGTGCAGTTATGCAAAACTGCATAATAGCGAATGTGGAAATGTCACATTTGCCATTATTTGTTCATGTACGTGATGTGCGGTGACGTTTGTGGATTTAGCTGGGGTTTGAAGTAAGTGGTGTTTTTGTAAGGGTATTGGGTAGGGATTTTAGTGTGTGTGAGTGTGCATAGTGGTGAGTTTTATGTGTTTGTGCGTTTAGTGTGACCTTGAAGTTAGTATATATAAGTAGGGGGGTGTGGGGTGGGTGCAGCCCCCCAAATGGGGGGGTGCAGGAGGGCTTGTCCCCCTGCTTTTAGCAATATTGTTTGTGTGTGTGTTAGTTTTGTTGTGTTGGTTTGGGTTTTTTTTTGTAGTGTCGGCAGGTAGGTGTATTTGTGTTTGCGTGGTGTAGTGTTTTGTTTATGTTATGTTCGTGGTTTGAAATTTCACAGTTTTAATGTTTTGGGTTTTTAATTTTTTGGCTTTATAGTCTGGAGATACTGAAATTCAATATTTCAGTATTTCAAGATTATAAAGTGAATCCATATGTGTGTGTGTGTGTGTGTGTGTGTGTGTGTGTGTGTGTGTGTACTTAAAAACAAACAAATTGGAACATATTTGACTTGACAATTAATTTCATATACTATAGGTATTGACTTATTAATTATTTGTTTTACAGACAGACAGCTTTTAAATATATTTTTTTTGTGATCCACAAACTATTTATTAATATGATAATTGTATAAGACAATTGATTCTTCCAAAATAGTAGCTGCACACAGAAGATGGCTGACCTTAGTTGACTACCACATTCTAGGAAGAGTGAGGGCTGGGGATTAATGTAACAACTGAATGACCTGTACAGAGGTAGGTGAGAAATGCACTGTTGTATGTCTTACTTTCAGAATTGTAAAGTACATTACATAATAGCATGTAGTGAAGGTAGAGGCCCAGGAACCAGACAAACCAAAAATTCAAATGATAAATCCAATTTATTGGCAGCAAAAACAGACCAAATGCAGTCAAGCGCTTTCGTCTTTAGCAAAGACTTCTTCAGAGCTGCTTGACATGGTTACCTCCAACCTTAAATAATCCAAATACATCATGTGATCAACATGTGATCAAACATTCACATGGTTCAACTTTAGTTTAGTAAACACATTGATTATAAAACTTCAACAAGAATTGTTGTGAATATCAATTAAAATTGCATGAAAAATGAACATGAGTGTAACGGTAAAAACAAAAATAATGTTGAGAATGGAAATGGCAAAAAAAATCAATGTTACAGTGACAAATGTAAGAGTGACATGGGATAATCAGCCCTCAAGGCTTTCTAGCTTTACTATAGGTGTAATAGAACAACATTCATTCAAACTAGGGGGACAAGGGCATCACACACAAGAATCCATATGAGCTCTTTCTTGAGAAGACGTTCATCAGTGTAAAAGCCCCTTGGATCTGGTTCCAAGAAATCAATCACCACAGATTTTAAAAGGTGACCAGGATAGGTAGAAATAAGTCTGTCCAGGGCATTAATTGTCTTCTCTTTCTTGATTTCATTGAGATGTTCATATATTCTCTCTTTCAAGGCTCAACCAGTCTTGCTAATGTAAAATGCTTTACACTGTTGGCAAAGTGCACCATAAATCACTCCCCTGGATGAACAATTAAACTATTTTTTCACCTCATATTTATTGTCTTTGATGAAAAAAGGTTCACAACAGAGTATATGTTGACGGTAGTTACAGTGGTTACATTTGAACATACATTTTGGTCTATTGGTACTAGGTTTACCTGAATTATTTTCCAGTAAACTTTTAAAACATTTATCTTTCCTACATACTATCTTAGGTTTGGAACCAAACAGTACATTACCATCATTGATGGAAGTAACAATAGGCCAAAATTGATTAACCACATCAACAATGTGGTAAGTGTTTAAAGATAAAGTAACAATCAAGGCTCGTTCATACAACCTATTTGAATTATGATCACCAGAGATCAATGGCCCTACTGAGGATTCGAAATGACAGGAGTTATCAAAGATTGGTAATGGGATGGTACAAACCCTTACTCCTTTGGTCACATACTTCATCTTTGATGGATACCAAGAGGTCTGGTGGATAACGTCTGTGGATAAACATATCCAAAAGGTTTTCAATCTCCACCAAAACTACTGCATCATCTGATATCATCCAAATGAGTCAGACTAGTTGTCCCTTGACAACTGCTCTTTTTTGAAATTTGAGATGCAAACTGTTGTAGTGAAGATAAGAATTAGAAAAAGTTTTCTTATGAAACATGTTGGAGCTAAAGCAACCTTTTGAATAATCTTTTGAAACTAGGATGTCAAGAGATGCCATCTTGTCCTTGTCTAAGTTGTGGGTGAATTTAAGAAAGGGGTTGCTGTTATGGATGCAGCATGTACCTTGGTATATGCCAATTTGGTTTTGTTATGGTGGAAAGAGGATTATATTCTCAAGAGTCTATTTTCCTGGTTCCTACATCTATATGTCAGATTTTTGGATTATATTTTTATTTTGTGGGACAGAGAGGAGGACAGAATTGAAGAATTTATGGTGTACTTAAATGGATGCTCCAACTATTTTAAATTTAATTTTTCGTTGGAACACCAGTACTATTAACTACATCAACACCACTATTTCCCACACAAACAGTGGCTTTAAATCTAAAGTTTACGGGAAAGAAACATTTTGCAACAGCTACTTGCATTTCACAAGTAATCACCCATTTGTGCCAAAGAGACATTTGGTCAAAGAGCAGGCAATTTGAGTTGCCAGGATGACATTTGAACAACTTGATATTGGTGTCATCTCTTGCACCTTAGCCAGTTCGACACCAACATCAATTTGAGTCTCCAGGATGACATTTAAACAAATTGATGTTGGTGTCGAACTGGATAAGGTGCAAGAGATGTTCTGGAAAGAGATTATCCAAATAAATTAGTTATGGACATCATTAATGAAATTCAAAGGGGTTGGGGCACTAAATTTAAACCAGTCTTAGGAGTTGGACTTGACTAGACTAAAGAGCCCTAATCTCAAAATTACATATGCTAGAGATTTAGTACTTCAATGTAATCAGTACACCAGAGTGTTCAAGATCTTGTTAAGAGAAAATGGTATATTTTTAGAGTTAACAATGAAGTGCAAGAAGCAGTAGGCCAAGCCCCCCTTTTTCCTTTCAAAAGGGGAAAGAATTTTAAACAAAAAACTTTTTTAGAGAACCAGTTAGGAAGTAGGGTGGAATTCAAAAGTGGAAACTGTTGTACTAAAATGTTAATATATTTGGCAGAATGTGAAGGGTGTCCTGCTTTTTACATTGGTAAAACTGAGAGAGCTTTAAGAACGAGGATATATGAGCACCATTACGAGATAAATGTAAACAAAGAAATGAATCCTTTCTATAAACACTCTAGGCAGTGTGTGAATTTTAGTGGTTTTAGGTTTGGTATTATCAATACCTTAGCAGCCAATAGTAATGGGGGGATTGGAAGCTTATTTTACTAAAAAAGGAGTTAAAATGGCAGTTGAGACTAAGAGCAACCTTTTCCCCTGGGCTTAATGATTTTGTTTCCCTTATGCCTCTTCTAAAGGAGAGAGCTGCCTTAGTATAAGATTTATACAGTGTTATTTATGAAAGCATTGTGGGACTTGATTACATTTTACAATTATATTTTTTCTATAATGGTACATTTTTTATGATTGCACAAATTTTAAACAGAATGTTCTTAACTATTAAGGAGTTTGGACAATGATTTTTTGTATGATTTAGTTATTTGAGGGTTAAACAGATGCTGATCAATTAATGATGTTTGTTAACCATTATAGGAAGGGTATTTAAATGGAACTGGGTGTGTAAAGCTGTTATCTGATGAAGTCTCTTTTATAAGACAAAAGCGCTCATTTATTGCCTTGTGAAACGTTTTTATTAAATTTTCCACTGACCTCGGCTGCTGTGTTGGATTGTATTTATTTGGTTGTAGAAGACTGAATATAGAGACAGAGCCTTTAGGTGATCAGTCTAGGTCAGGGTGTTCTTTTCCTGAATTCTTCTAGTAAGAAACCTTTGTGGGTGTCCCAACTGCAGCAAGTGTCTGGTAAGGTACATGCCACAGGGTGTATTGTACTCAATAATTGGTCTGATAAAAGCTCAGTAGACTGGTACTATAACTTCCTTTGACCTGGATACCATACCCTTACCTATTAGTTGGGTGGCAGAGAAAGATTTTCTTACTATCTTAGGTACATGTCAGTCAAAGGCCAAAGACCTTACTACTGGGACAAGTCTTAGGGGTGTTTTATCAATGGAGTAAGTAACTTGGGCAGACAGTTTCCCAAAGGGCATTATAATGCATTTTTGACATTGAGTTTTAGTCCATGGCTTTGGTATCAGTCATTTGTCTGTGCTAAACCCTCTTACAAAACACTGCTGTCTTGTGGGGAATCTGTAATAGCTCCCAATTTACAGTAATCTATGAACTTGGTGAACCAGAGACCTTGAACATTAGCCTTGACTTCTGAAAAGTAGATGCCAACCAGGAGTGGGCCCAGCCCAAAGTTCAGGGGTACTCCACTGGTGACCAGTCTGTTGGTGGAGGTCTCACTAATCCTGACTTCTTGAGTCCTGTCTGTGAGACAATGGCAACCCTGTGAGTTATGTATCGGTTTATACCTAGCTAAGAGAGCTTGTCAAGAACGTTTGAGTCGGGTATTGTATCAAGTGCCTTGGCCAGGTCAAGATACATAGTATGTACTGTTTTTACCTTTGTCCATTGATTTGGTGGCCCTCTCAAAGAAGTTCACCAGGTTAAGTAGGTATGACCTGCCCTTAACAATGCAAAATTGGGATGGGTCCAGTATCTGTAGGTTGTCAATGTCCTTGTTTATCATTTCCATTATAATTCATTCCATGGTTTTGCATATTAGGCTTGTTAGACTGATGGGTCTGTAGTCCCGTGCGTTGGCTGTTGGCCTGCCCTTGTGGAGTGAAATGTCTATTGTGGTCCTCCATTCACTTAGAACATAACCTATTCTGAGCCTATAGATGAAGTGTGAATCAAGTAGTCCTGATTGGTCATGTTTTAGACTGTTAAAAACGCAAATAGGGATGTTGTCATGGACTTATAGAGGCAGTGTTATTAGCTTTAATAAATGCTGCAAGTACATGGTCACTGTTAATAGATGGAAGAAGAATGCTGGAGGGGATTTCACCTGGAGTAACTGGGGGGAGTGAAGGATAAAGTTTGAGCTGAATTTATCAGTCTGTAGAGTTGTTATGTCACCCTGATAAGTAAAGATGGTACTGCGCACCACCAGTTCAGCACAATGCTGTGTGTTAAGGTTTTGGACAAAGCTGAAGAATGCCTTGTGGTTCTCCTTAGCCTATGAAATTATCCTGACATCATAGCCGGCTTTGCTGGACTTAAATAGATCTCTTAGTTTTTGGCTTAGTTATATAACAGAGCACTTGTCTTTAAGTGAGTTGCACTTCTTGATTTTGGTCATGAGGTTTTTTTTTCTTTTATTATGTACCCCGTTTAGGTGAGGATTCCATCAATGGGGTTTGTTTTTAGGGTTTGTTTTTGGTTTGCTTCTAGCAGGTACAGCAGCCTCTATGCAGCCATTCAAATGTTTGTATATGGTCTGCATAAATAATTCTGCATAGGTGGCTATGGTCTCGGAGTTAGGAAGAGTCTTGAATTATGACAAACTGTCCCTTAATTGGACGTTGTTTACCTGAGAATAGTTCCTAACTGTTACAGTTTTAGCTGGGTTTTCTGGGCTGATTTTTTTAATTCAAAGGAGAAAGCTTTGTGGTATGACCTCACTAGTAAGGACATAACATGGAGGGGTGAAATGCTCTCCCAAGTTGGTGATTAACAGATTCACAGATTCAGTATGTTTGATCCCCTGCTTGGAGCATGCACTATCTATTTCAGGGTGCTTCTGTTTATAAAGTTCAGGAAACATTGTACTTGTGAGTTCAAAGTAGTGTACATTTCCCACTTTAGAAAGGGATAGTTAAAGTCACCCATGAATGGGATAATTGGATGGATGGTGAGCACATCTAGTAGGTTTAGATAAGAATCATGTGACTGTAGGGGCATAGATGATGACCTGCAGCTAGCCATGATATAGTGAGGGACCTTATCTGTGGTGACTTGTATGTGGATAAGTTTCATGGTACTATCCTGTTTAACCAGCATGGAGGTATGCTTGTGGTAATGTAGATTAAGACATCTCCTCCTTTAGCCCTAGACAGTGCTGTTATTGGCCTAAATGCATGGAAGGCACTGTAGCTTTGCACTGCTGGAGTACTTTCTACAGCTATAATCCAAGCCTTTATCATGGTAAAGATGTCTACATTCTCCAGAGTGAAGAAAGCTTGAAGAGTGTGGAGTTTTTTGTTTAGGCTTCTAGCATTGAGCAGTAATACCTTAATGTAGCTTGGAGACTTTTTCACTATGTTAGTAGTTTTTCCTTTTTGGCACTGCCTAACAAAGCCTCTAAGATGTTGGATAAAACTTTAGCCGATATACAAAAGCCCAAGGGGGGGGGGGCAGGTGCAGCCCATCTTTAGCAAAGCAATGTGGTGAGTTGACCATGTCCTCTCATGCTAACTGATACTGGATCCCTGTGGAGTGAAGTCAGACAGTAAGCCAATTATTAAAATCAATCATTTTATGTTCATACTGTGGCATCATCCATGGTGAAGGTAAAATACTGCTCAGTGTGAGGCTCGTACCTGTCTGCATATTCTGGGAGATCCATCATGTCTCTTTTTATACAGTCCGGTGAGGAATGTCTCAGATCTTTTACACATACGTGGACTATGATGGAATCATATTGGTGCCTGGGTTGCAGTGACTTAAGTGCATATATGATATTGCAGATCCTAGCTGTAGACAGGCAACTAATCATTATCATCTCCTTTGTTAATGTGGTGAGACGGCCATCTGTGTGTCACACAGTGGAGTTCCCGATGACAAGAGTATTAAATAAGGTGTATATCTGCCTTCTGAGCTTTGCTCTTTGGAGACCATTGGGTTTAGGCTTATGTGAAACCTGTGGTGCTGCTTTTGTTGTATGTTTTATTGATTGCTGAGAAACAGTATTGCCATTAGGTGGGTTTGTAGGCATTTGAGATTTGAGAAGGTTTCTTTTAAGTGTTTCAGCATAAGACAATCTGTGTGTTTGGTTTGCAATATGTGTGAGGGATACACTGTGGGTATTCTTGACAACCTCATTTGTATGCAACATTGTTGCCTGCAAGAACATTTTGTATTTACTTCTCCTGCATGCTGTCTTATCTTCTTTAATGATTAACTGGCTGTCTGGGAACATGAAACAATTGCTACACTGTTTTAGGATGTCCAAATCTAGTAAGCTGGCCACAGAGACATTAGGGAATTGCACATCCATGTTGCTTGGTACTGTAATAGGATGGGCTGTTATTAAGGATTAAGGACTGGGTTCTAACATGGCGCTGCTTAGGAAGTTTCTGGGTTTAAGGGTAATATGTTATATAGTGCTAGGACAGGGAAGTGATATTCAATTTGTAAGCTAGCTACTTTAAGCGTAATTCCACACAGTGTCATTCTGTTTAACCTAATCCTAACTTTATAGGGAAATTTTACTGTCTAAGCTTTTGCTACCATACAGCATCACAAGTTAGTACTAGGCTAACTGCTTTTGTGGCTGTTTTCAGTCTATCCAATTATCTCTCCTAAGATTCAAACCCTGTGCCTCGTTTCTGTAAGATAAACACCTTAGCAATTTTGCCAACCCACAACCGTTAAGAAGTGAGAATCATACCCTGTACCTTGTGTTTGTGAAGGAAACACCTTAATCATTATGCCAGCCTTCCAGGCACTGCTAACCACTGCTGCATGGTGGGCATATCTGCTTAAAACAACCTAATTTATAGCAGAGAAAACAAAAGTTTGTAAACTGATTCCTATGCCCTCTAGCCAATAAATGACCACATTTTAGAATCCCCAGAGTACTCCTAACTCAGATAAACCAGATACACACTTCCTGGCCCAAGATGATGATCCTGAAAATTTTTAATGTAAAAGCACACAAAAGTAGCTCTCCACTACAATTTAAACAGCGGAGGCGAACAGAAAAAGAAAAGCCAGCAAACAGAGAAATGACTATTTTTGGCACAAAATTAAATAAATGCTTTAAAAAGTACCCAAAACACTAGCAATCACTGTGTAAAGCAAGTACAAGTACAGAAACTATTCTTATCTTAGCTTGGATGGCTCTGCACACAGATGGAACACTTGAAAAGCATTACTGTGTTCCGGAAGTGAATACAAAGCCTTCTAAACTCCCCAGTTTATAACAGAGAAAAATAAAA
The DNA here is from genome assembly GCF_019279795.1 of Protopterus annectens. Taxonomy (NCBI): domain Eukaryota; kingdom Metazoa; phylum Chordata; order Ceratodontiformes; family Protopteridae; genus Protopterus; species Protopterus annectens. The sequence continues at coordinate 531,154,102 of NC_056735.1, read as the reverse complement.
AAAAAACTTGAAAACTAACTCCTATGCTACCTAAATAATAAATGACTATACTTTAAGCTCCATGGAGTGGTCCCCAACTCAGAGAAATCAAGTAAACACCTTCTGCCGCAAGATGGATGATCCTGGAATTTCTTAATGTAAGCGCACGGCAAAGGTAGCCCTGTGATGCAGTTTAAACAAAAAAACAACTACCAAACAACTCAGTCCCTGGTTGATTTGCCCCTCCGCAAGTGATTTGGAAACAAACAGAACTAGAAAAGCCAACAAACAGAAAAATGACTATTTTGTCACAAAACTAAATAAAGGCACAATTGCATGAAATTATCAATCAGTTTATGGTTACCATTTGTTGTTTTTCTCCCTACCATCTCTTTTTCTTTTTCTTTTAATTATCCTTTACTTTGCCTTCCTTTTTTTCCTTTCTATCCCATTTATGTTTATTTTTCCTACAGGGCCCAGAAGTCATACAAGCAGCTTAACCATGTTCCTACCAGGTTAGGGGAATATTCACCCTCTTCTCATCCAGGGGTGTCCTCACAGGGTCAGGGCAGTGGCACTAATCCTGTAGGCACCCGGGCATGGGTCAGCCTAGCAAACCATGCACACTGTGATATTCTGGACTTGGACGAAGATGTGGTGAAGTAGGCATTGGAGAGATATTTTCAGCCAGTCCAGGATGATCTTCAGTGAGTGCAAGATGTGCTGGCCAGATTTGTGCCAATTGCTGCATCGCCACAGGCCTCTACTCCCCTCAACATCTGAGTCCTCTACTGGATCACCATCAGGTCCTGTGGACTGGGGTGCTTTGTGAGGAATTCCTCTTCATCTTCCTCCCTACTTCCCTAATCCTCTCTCCTATGACATATAATGTACTTCCTTATGAAATACAAACAAATAGGAGGATGTATCCCCATCCAAAAATATAGTGGTCCTCCTCTCCCACCTCCCCCAGCAAAATCTTCTTGATGTTTCTTTCATTGTGTCCCTGTTTATTATGTCTTCCCCTTTTCACTCTGTCCTAGTTTCCCCTTTCCACTATTTTAATGAACCATTCAGGATGACCACATAAGGACACTCCTATAGCAAACATATGAAGCGCCTTTATAGCTTTTTAAAAGTTAATATAAATAGGT